>NC_066585.1:509320081-509490081 GCF_024323335.1 Lathyrus oleraceus
GTAAATCTCTTCTTGCTGGTCATTCTGAAACTCGAATCACTTGATTTGGTTGATTATTTCTTGAGTTATGTTGTTTTTAAGTTTGAAGATGAAATGATTTCTTGCTCGATTCACACTGTTTGAAGCTGATTTTGTTAAAATGGATGTTGGATTATGATTATGCTTGGTCTGCTGATGAGAATAGTATGCTCGATTTCATGTTCTGGGTGAATTCATTTTCCACGATTCTTGGAGAAGATGAACATGTACTGTTACTATAGCAAACCCTAGGGTTTTTCCAGAATCGCGTTTGGTTATTTCTGCTTGCATGAGTTACTGTTCCATTGATAGCGGACCAATCAAAACATTTTATTCCCATGCCCTGAATGATGCGTTTTGGTTAGTTGGAGTCATATTCACAAAAATGCCACCGGTCAACCACTTTGACCTAGTAAACCATGTTATTTTGTTCATTTATTCCAAATTGATACCTCATCTTATAAAAATCATAACTCGTGCATTTTAATTCCAAATTTCATGAAAATTTTTGCATCATGTTCATATGAATGTCTACTTTTTTATCATGATTTTTGCTGATTTTTTGGATGGCTGGATTTTTAATGGTATTAGGTTTTTGCTCATGTGACAATATCTTGTACCTCTTACCAAAACCTTTGTGAAATGGTCATGACTTATCCTTTGGACTTGAAACTTTTTGAGCACAAACTAGACACATTCATGTTTATTTTGATGTAAAGTTTGTGAATTTATCTTATCTGGATTGGGAGCTATGAAGTTTTGAAGTAGGGTGTGACAATTTGTGTCACACCATTGATGTGCAACTTGTTGATTTTTGATACCATGCTTCTTGACCTCCAATTGATCTACATTTTTGCATGAACCTACTCTTGTATGTCTAGTTCACATGGGATTTTTCTTGGAATTATTTATGCCATTTCCTAATTGTTTGAGATTTTTCTCCCCTGTCTAGTCAAATGTTGACTTTGTGTGATACATCTTGCCATTCCATTTGGGAAATTCTCATACTTTATTGGATGATCATGAAATTTTACATGTGCATACTAGACATCTTAAGCTTTGCCATGGTGTTGATCCCATTCATTTCTCATCTGTTGTCATTGAGTTATGATTTCTTGAAGTTGATACATGTTTGTTTGACTTCTTTGTGCATGCTTGAAATTGTTTTGACTTCCTGATTTTAATTGACCATCTTCCCATGATCCAATTGAGCTGAAATTTTATATGCATGCCATGCTATGTGTTAGGAGTGATCATGATTTATTTGGTAATTTTTGGAAATGTTTGAGTTGACTTTTGATGCAAGTCATTCTGTTGACTTCTATGAGCTTTCATTTGCCATGTTTTGACTTCTTTTGCTTATGAATTGATGATGATGCATGATATGAACTTGAAACCAATTGGGTTTGCTTCTTAAATGATTGAATTTGATTTTGATTGGATATGGATTGCTGTTTTGACTTTCTCATTTATTTTTGACCCCAGGCTTGTCCTAGTGGTCCTGTGGCTTATAATTGAGTTCATGTTTCAGGTTAAGCTACAAGTGCTTCAAAGAAACTTTTGCAAGTTGATTGGGTTTATCTGTTTATCATGAGCTAACCTTTGTTTTGTAGGTGGCTTGACTCATATGATTTGGGTCTTGTGCTTTTGCACATTTGTCTGTTGATTTAACTGTTCATTCCTACTTCCTTTTGCTTAAACTTTTGAACTGTGTACTGATCTGTTTGACTATTTCAGGTACCATTAGTTGCTTAGAACTTGCTTTGCTTTGCTATTTAGCAATTTTCTTTGAGGTAATCCCTTTTTCTTCATGTAGTCTGGAAGACCTGGCCTGTTACTTGGCCAGGCAACTGTCTGAAGTCCTCCTTAAGAGGCAATGTTTGTGTATGTTTAAATCTTGTCCTTGTACATAGTCAAAGACCTCCTAAGTGAAGAGGCAATTGGCAGAACCCAAGGGATAAGCAACCTATCCCCTGCTAGTCTGTGTGTCACTCACATTGCTCACACTACCTGTGTTGATGCATAGTGGGTAAAAGCCCAAGATCCATAGAGTCACTTGTGGATAGAGTTCCCCCATTCTGAACTCCCACACCTTCTGATATTCAAATGCTCTCCCTGGCCAGGGATAAGAGCAATGAGGCACACCCCTCATCTCCTTTCATCTGCTTCACCTTGGCTCTCAATGTCAAGGTTAAGAGCACCATCACCCATTTCCAGAGGTTTGTTTGTTGAGGTTGATATGACCCCTCGACTAAAACCTAACCCTTGTGTGAGCCCCTTGTGTGTATATAGTGTGTGCTACCTGTGCTTGTATGTTTGTTTGACTTGCTTCCTGTGCAAGTTAGGTTTAGTTTAGACTAATCCTTGTTTGCTTTCGCCCTCGTTGCGATCCTTTCTCTCGCCCTCGTTGCGATCGAGCCTTTTCCTTTCTCTCGCCCTCGTTGCGATCGAGACTTTCCCTTTCTCTTTCCCTAGTTGCAATCGAGACCTTTGTCCCTCCGTAGCCGAACTACGGCAACTCTGATTCTCATGTTCAGATGAGATACGTAGGCACGAGATGCGATGTCTTGTCGAGTTTGACTAACAACTAATCCTTGTTTGTTTTCGCCCTCGTTGCGATCCTTTCTCTCGCCCTCGTTGCGATCGAGACTTTCCCTTTCTCTTGCCCTAGTTGCAATCGAGACCTTTGTTCCTGTAGTTTAGCCGAACTACGGCAACTCTGATTCTCATGTCCAGATGAGATACGTAGGCACGAGATGCGATGTCTTGTCGAGTTTGACTAACCACTAACACTAATTCTTTTCTCTCGCCCTCGTTGCGATTGAGACCTCCCCTTTTCTCTTGCCCTAGTTGCAATCGAGACCCTTGCTTCCTGTGCAAGTTAGGTTAGGTGTGGCTTGCTTCCTGTGCAAGTCATGTTTAGGATAGGCTTGCTTCCTGTGCAAGTTAGCTAGAAACCTTAACTTAGGGACGACTTTGCATGACAACATCTAGGCTCGAGTCGTAGTCTCCCTAGTGTTGTGTCTCCCTCTGTTATTTGGTTAGGCTAGGTCCTTTATCCCTGCGTAGGGGAACTACATCGCCCTGATCTTCATACCAGATGAAGTATGTAGGCAGGAGATTGAGCTGATCTCTCCGGGCGCCCTTTTTCTTTTTTGTGTGTGTTGTTTGACAGTTGCTAGGCTCGAGTGCCTGACTCCTTAGCAATTCGTTGTCTGTTTGTTTGAGTGTGTGCTTGACAGTTATAGGCTCGAGTCCCCGACTCCCTATTAACTTGTTGTGTTGTTGTGTGCTTGGAAGCTGATGTAAGACCATCGAGTGGCATTCGGGTTCCAGTGTGTGTGTGTTTTGGTTCGGATGCTGATGTAAGTCCAGTGATTGGCATTCAGGCTCCATGTTTGCCTTTGCCTGTGTTTGTTTGTGTGCGTGTCAGCCGAGCTACGAATGCTCTGATTCTCCTTCGTCCAAGGAGATACGTATGCATAGGATGCGATATCCTAGCGAGCATGTGTCGTTTCCCCAGTCCGAACTACTTCGACTCTGATGTCTATGCCTGATAGACTAAGTAGGCCCAGGATGCGATATCCTGCCGAGTCAGTTTCAGTCAGTTTCTTTTGTCTCTTTCAGCCAGTGTGTGTGTGTGTGTTTGAGCAGCGTCTTAGCAACCATTTTCCTTCCTTTTGTGCGTGGATCCCGTAGAGTACTACGGATGCGTAGGGGTGCTAATACCTTCCCTTCGCATAACCGACTCCCGAACCCATCCTCTTTGGTCGCGAGACCATGTTCTTTCCTAGGTTTACTCTGAGCGTTTCCTTTCCCTCTTTTGGGATAAATAACGCACGGTGGCGGCTCTGTTGTTTCTTCTTTTCCCGCCGGTTTTTCGCGTAATGCGACAGCTGGCGACTCTGCTGGGGACAAGAGAAGTTGACCTGTGCTGGTCCATCTTCCCTGAGCGAGTCTCTCCTAGCGCTCTCTAGGTTAGGGTTTTGGTTGCTTTGTGTTGTGTTTATTTATTGCATTCATTATTTGTTCATTTCATTTATTGTTTGCATTTATTGTGTGCATTAATGTTTGCATTCATATTCATTATTCATTCTGCCTGGCTGGTTGTTTGTTTTTCTTTGTGGGGTGGGAGTCAGTTGAGGTAAAAGGTCCAATACCCAGACCATGAGTGAAATCTAGGAAACCTAGGAATAGAGTTATTCATGGGAAGCGGGTGGTGTACGCCACTTAGCGGAACATTGATATCACGAGCAGTTCAGACTCTGATGGGGTATTATCGGTGCATACATCGGGTGTGCACAAGATGATATTCTTGAAAGGGTTGTTTATCCTGCGTTTCTCTTGACCTTACCCTGGCCTAGACTACACCCGTGAGTGGGGAAGGGTTCATCATTACAGGTACTGTTGGTGACTTATGGTTCTGTTGGTGACTTTGGGTTCAGACAACAGTATATTCAGTTGACCTTGGGTTTTCAAGTTGGATTTGGGTTCTGAGTTTAGACCGAAGCTTCGACTTTGTGATCAGAGATGCACCGCCAGCCAGTTGTGTCTGCATCATGTGCATCATAGCATATTTATTTTCAAAAGATACACAATAAAAAAAACAACAAAAAAAAAAGAAAAAAAAAGGAAAAAAAAAAGAAAAAACTAATCTCTGCATGCATATCATTTCTCAGGTACATTCCAGAGCTTGATTCGCCGATAGAGATGGCAACAGTCCCAGAGCCGAAGCGGAAGACTTGTATCTACGTTTTTCACCGGGAGCCTTTGACGTCTCTGATTGAGTTGGGCAGTCTTGTGACCAGTGATCGTCTGGGGGGGTTCGTGAATCAGTTTGGAGATATTCTGACATTGCTGAAGACAGTAGTCGATCCGGTGCCGTTGCAGACACTTCTTCAGTTCTATGACCCGGAGCTTAGATGTTTCACGTTCCAAGATTATCAGTTAGCACCTACTCTCGAGGAGTATTCTATACTGTTGAGCATCCCGATTCAGCATCAGGTTCCTTTCTTGGACGTACCAAAGGAGGTTGACTTTAAGGTTGTTGCCAGAGCTCTCCGGTTGAGTGTTAAGGAAGTTTGTGATAATTGGAAGCCCAGTGGGGGAGTTGTGGGTCTGCCGTTGAAGTTTCTTCTGAGAGTAGCCAGAGATGAAGCAGAGAAGGGGAATTGGGAAGTTTTTCACGCACAGCTTGCCGCCTTGATATATGGAATCATCCTATTTCCCAGTATGCCAAATTTTGTTGACCATGCTGCCATCAGCATTTTCATCAGAGGGAATCCAGTCCCCACCTTGTTAGCTGATACTTACTATGCCATCCACAGTAGGCATGGTAAGGGTGGAGCCATCAGGTGCTGTCTACCTCTCCTGTTTAGATGGTTCATGTCACTCCTGCCTGGAAGTGGACCCTTTGTGGACACTCAGAGCACTCTCAAGTGGACTCAGAGGGTCATGTCGCTCACCTCTTATGACATCAGATGGCAATCTTACCGGATGAATGTGAAGAATGTTATTATGAGCTGCGGAGAATTCCGGAATGTACCACTCGTGGGGACCAAGGGTTGTATAAATTATAATCCAGTTCTTTCTTTTCGCCAGTTAGGTTTTGTTATGAGTAGAAGACCACTTGAAGCTGAGATAGCTGAGAGTGTGTACTTTGAGAAGAAGGATGACCCTGTTAGGTTGGAGCAGATTGGAAGAGCTTGGAAGTCCATTGGTGTCAGAAATGGATCCGTCTTAGGGAAGAAGTTTGCCATAGCCATGCCTGATTACACTGATTGGGTAAAGAAGAGAGTGGAAACTTTGTTGCTACCCTACGATAGGATGGAGCCGTTGCAGGAGCAACCACCCTTGATCCTCGCTGATAGTGTGCCTGCTGAGCACTATAAGCAAGCTCTGATGGAGAGTCGTCGGTTGAGGGAGAAGGAGCAAGACACCCATATGGAGTTGTACAAAGCTAAAGCTGATAGGTTGCACATGGCCCATCAACTCAGGGAAGTGCAAGGAGAAGATGCTAGCAGAGCAAGGAGCAAGAAGAGATCATATGAGGAGATAGAGTCTATGTTGGATGAAGAACATAGGGAGTGCTTGAGACTGCAGAGAGCAGAAGTCAACTACCAGAAGAAGATCAGAGACCTAGAGAAGCAACTCAAAGACAAAGACATTCAGTTGAAGAAAGAGATGGAGTTGAGACAGACATCAGAGGATTATCTTGGAGGAGAAGTCTTGGAGCTTAGAAGACAGTTGAAAGAGAAGATCACCCCTCTACCAGAGTGTTCAGAATGCACACTGTTGATAGACCAGTGCCATTACCTGAAGACTCTCATTCCGGAAGACCGTCGGTCTTAGATTGTACCTTTGTTTTGTTTTATTGAGAATCACCTCCAGGCTTGTTGGATGGGATTCATTTGCTTGTACTCCGTTTTTTGGATCTTTATTGTTGAGAATCACCTCCAGGCTTGTTGGATGGGATTCATTTCTTTGTACTCTGATTACTCGAATATTCTGTTGACTTGGTTGTATGACCTTTTTACCCTTATGTATAGATAAGTTTGTCAGTATTTCCCTGTTGTTCTCATTTTCCTTGTATCCTGTTGTTCTCTTGTTGCTGCAGGTTGCCATCTTCTGAGGATGGGTCAGGCTCTTTGAATGCTTGAGAAATGAGCATATCATGTGCATCATACACATCATTAAACATCATACTCATATCATTTGCATAACAGGTGTTCTTGTGCCGTCTTCTCACTTTGATTCCTGTGTCCAGGCAGGATAGCTGATCAAAGACCGCACCGCTACTCAACGAGGCTCAACCATCAGCGCAACATGGATCAAGTACAAGCCGAGTTAGCTGAGATGAGGGCTAACATGGCCCAGTTCATTCACATGATGCAAGGGGTTGCACAAGGTCAAGAAGAACTCCGAGCACTGGTCCAGAGGCAAGAAGCTACATTGCCACCGCCCAACCAGCCTCTGCAAGAAGGAAACCCAGTCCCTGACGTTCCTGCTGCTGCTATTCCCGTCAACAACTATGCTGAAGGTGAAGAGTTGAGGGGTATCCGAGTCAACGGTCAACCAATTGCTCCTGATGCTGCTAATGCCAGGGTCATCCATGCTCCGGCCCGTAACAGAATTCCGATTGTTGATAGACAAGAGGATATGTTCACTCTGCTCAGTGAAGACGAAGACATTCTGGGTAGAAATGATGCGAGAGATCGCAAAGTTGAGGCCCTTGCTGAGAAAATCCGGGCAATGGAATGTCAAAACTCCCTCGGTTTTGATGTTACAAACATGGGATTAGTTGAAGGTCTGAGAATCCCGCACAAATTCAAGGCACCGTCATTTGACAAATACAACGGTACCTCCTGCCCTCGCACCCATGTGCAGGCATACTACAGAAAAATCTCCGCATACACTGACGATGAGAAGATGTGGATGTATTTTTTCCAAGAGAGCCTATCTGGGGCGTCTTTGGATTGGTATATGGAGTTGAAGCGGGATTCGATTAGATGCTGGAGAGATCTGGGTGAAGCGTTCCTCAGACAGTACAAACACAATATGGACATGGCTCCGACCAGGACTCAGCTGCAGAGTCTTTGTCAGAAGAACAATGAGAGCTTTAAAGAGTATGCCCAGAGATGGCGCGAGCTTGCTGCGAGAGTTCAACCCCCTATGCTGGAAAGGGAGTTGACAGACATGTTTATCAGCACTCTGCAAGGTGTGTATATGGACCGGATGGGAAGCTGCCCATTCGGAAGTTTTTCTGATGTCGTCATCTGTGGCGAGAGAACCGAAAGTCTGATCAAGGCCGGTAGGATTCATGATGCGGGTTCTTCTTCGAAGAAACCCTTCTCTGGGGCACCTCGCCGTAGAGAAGGAGAGACCAATGCTGTACAACACAGAGGGGATGTGTACAGAGGGAATGTGAACAGAGACCAGTATCGTCCGGTAGCTGCAGTGACTATTCCTGCACCTCAACCTCGTCAACAACAACAACAGAGAGTTCAACAACAACCACAACAACAACAACAACAGTAACGTCCGTATCAGCCCAAGCAGAGGATGGCTGATCGACGTTTTGATCCATTGCCAATGTCGTACGCTGAACTATTGCCCGAACTACTCCGGTTAGGGTTTGTTGAGCTGCGTACAATGGCTCCTCCAACAGTTTTACCTCCTGGATATGATGCAAACGTCCGATGTGACTTTCATTCTGGGGCACCAGGCCACCATACAGAAAGATGCCGATCTCTGCAACATAAAGTTCAAGACTTGATCGATGCTAAAGCGATCAACTTTGCTCCAGTGCCAAACGTAGTGAACAATCCTATGCCTCAGCATGGCGGGCATAGGGTGAACAATGTTGAAGGAGGAGAGGCTGAAGATTTGGTTATTGATGTCGAAGATGTTCAGACTTCTTTGCTAGTAGTCAAGGGCCGTCTGCTGAAGGGGGGTGTTGACCCAGGTTGTAAAGAGGATTGTGTGGGTTGTTCTGAAACTACCAATGGGTGTGACCAGCTGAAAGCTGGTATTCAGAGACTGATTGATGAAGGCTGTCTCCAGTTCAGCCGGGCTGTTAAAGGTAATGGGTCAGTGTCTACTGTCACCATATATTTCAAGCCGTCTGAAGGACGAGGACGAGGGGCTGTCAGTGCACCGACAACAAGCAATACTCCAGTTACCATTCCTGCTCCGGTAACCATCAGTGCACCAACTACTATTGTGGCGTCTGGCAGAAGACCAGTCGAGAATAGTAGGGCTGTTCCGTGGAGATATGACAATACCTATCGCAGCAATCAGAGGGCTGGTAACCAGACAAGGCCAGCAGTGCAAGCGCCTGTTACAATCAGTGCACCGGTAAGAACTCCTGCAGTTGCAAGTGCTGTGGTGGACAATGTCGGAGGGCCAGGAGGTTTTACCAGGAGTGGACGACTGTTTGCTCCTCAGCCTTTGAGAGATGCTACTGCTGAGGCATCTGCAAGGGCTAAGGGCAAACAAGCTGTGGTTGACGATGAACCGGCTCAGAAGGAGGCTGAGGGTTCTTTTGAAAAAGACGTTGAGGAGTTTATGAAGATAATCAAGAAGAGTGACTACAAGATTGTAGATCAGCTCAACCAAACTCCGTCCAAGATTTCCATACTCTCTTTGCTGATGTGCTCTGAGGCACACCGGGACGCATTGTTGAAAATGCTGAACATGGCGTACGTCCCGCAAGAGATATCCGTCAACCAGTTGGAGGGTGTACTAGCCAACGTGAGTACCAGGCACGGTGTAGGTTTCACTGACCTAGACCTAACGCCCGAGGGTCGCAATCATAACAAAGCCTTGCACATCACTATGGAGTGCAAAGGTGCTGTTTTATCTCACGTGCTGGTAGACACCGGGTCGTCCTTGAATGTCCTACCCAAGCAGATTCTGAAGAAGATTGATGTCGAGGGAGTCGTGCTCACTCCCAGCGACCTTATTGTGCGTGCTTTCGACAGATCCAAACGGTCTGTGTTTGGTGAGGTCACCTTGCCGGTGAAGATAGGTCCGGAAGTTTTCGACATAGTCTTCTATGTGATGGACATTCAGCCCGCCTACAGCTGTTTGTTGGGGCGTCCATGGATACACGCAGCTGGGGCAGTCTCGTCGACTCTCCACCAAAAGCTCAAATATGTCTGGAACGGTCAGATTGTGACCGTCTGTGGCGAAGAGGAAATTCTGGTGAGTCATCTCTCCTCATTCAAGTATGTTGAGGTAGATGGCGAGATCCACGAAACCCTGTGCCAGGCATTTGAGACTGTGGCGCTTGAAGGGGTAGCTTGTGCTGAGCAGAGGAAGCCAGGTGCTTCGATTACATCGTACAAGCAGGCCAAGGAAGTTGTAGACTCTGGCAGAGCTGAAGGCTGGGGCAAGATGGTTGACTTGCTGGTTAAAGAAGACAAATTCGGCATTGGGTATGAGCCTCTCCAAGCAGAGCAGAGCGTACAAGCAGGTCCGAGCACCTTTACCAGCGCTGGGCTGATGAACCATGGAGATGTCTTTGCTACTGATGGTGAAGACAGTGATTGTGATTTGGACATCTGGGTCCGCCCTTGTGCACCTGGGGAATCTGTCAACAATTGGACGGCTAAAGAAGTGGTCCAAGTTACTCTACTGACAGAGTAATTTTCTTTTGTTTTTTCATTTTTGCATGAAAACCCTACGTTCCGCCCAAGGCGTAGTGGTTCATTGTAGGGCCACATCATGTTTACAATGTTTATAAATAAAGGACGTTTTGCAATCAAATTTTGAGATCTTTGTCTTTCTTTTTTGATTTTTCACTTTTTTCAAAATAATAAAAATGGCAATGTTTTTTTGTTTTTCGTGACTTTATTGGAATCTTTTTCTAAAAACAAAACATTAAACATGCAGAAGTGATATTTTGGCATCCACTGTGAGCGACTCTGTTATGGCTCCATATGATTTTGATAATCCCATCTACCAAGTTGAAGAGGAGAGTGAGGAAGACTGTGAACTCCCTGCCGAATTGGTCAGGCTACTGAAGCAAGAGGAAAGGGTCATCCAACCTCATCAGGAGGAGTTGGAAACTGTTAATCTGGGTACCGAGGACGCCAGAAGAGAGATCAAGATCGGGGCTGCTTTAGAAGACTCTGTCAAGAGGAGGTTAATAGAGATGCTGAGAGAATATGTGGAAATATTCGCCTGGTCATACCAAGATATGCCTGGGTTGGATACGGACATTGTGGTGCATCGGTTACCTCTCAGAGAAGAGTGTCCGTCGGTCAAGCAGAAGCTTCGCAAAACTAGTCCTGATATGGCAGTCAAGATCAAGGAAGAGGTTCAGAAGCAGTGGGATGCAGGTTTTCTGGCTGTTACAAGTTACCCACCGTGGGTTGCCAACATTGTTCCTGTGCCGAAGAAGGATGGCAAAGTCAGGATGTGTGTCGATTACCGGGATCTGAACAGAGCAAGTCCGAAAGATGATTTCCCATTACCTCACATTGATGTATTGGTGGATAATACGGCTCAATCCTCGGTATTCTCTTTCATGGACGGTTTCTCAGGCTATAACCAGATCAAGATGGCGCCAGAGGACATGGAAAAGACGACATTCATTACACCTTGGGGCACGTTCTGCTACAAAGTGATGCCATTTGGGCTGAAGAATGTCGGTGCTACCTATCAGAGGGCAATGACGACTCTCTTTCATGACATGATGCACAAGGAAATTGAAGTGTACGTGGATGATATGATTGCGAAGTCGCCGACAGAAGAAGGGCACTTGGTTAATTTGCAGAAGTTGTTTGACAGACTGGTCAAATTCAAACTGAGGCTGAATCCGAACAAGTGTACGTTTGGGGTGAGATCAGGGAAGCTTTTAGGCTTCATTGTCAGTGAGAAAGGGATTGAGGTTGATCCAGCTAAAGTCAAAGCTATTCAAGAGATGCCTGAACCAAAAACGGAGAAGCAAGTCCGTGGGTTTTTAGGGAGGTTGAACTACATTGCAAGGTTCATATCTCACCTAACGGCCACGTGTGAATCAATTTTCAAACTACTCAGAAAGAATCAGGCGATCAAATGGAATGATGACTGTCAGAAGGCATTTGACAAGATCAAAGAGTATTTACAGAACCCTCCAATCCTGATTCCTCCAGTTCCTGGGAGACCGCTGATAATGTACCTGTCAGTTACCGAGACTTCAATGGGGTGTGTATTGGGTCAGCATGACGAGTCTGGTCGAAAAGAGCATGCCATATACTACCTAAGCAAAAAGTTTACCGACTGTGAAACAAGATATTCACTGCTCGAGAAAACTTGCTGTGCTTTGGCCTGGGCTGCTCGCCGACTAAGGCAGTATATGTTAAGCCATACTACTCTGTTGATTTCTAAGATGGATCCAGTAAAGTACATCTTTGAGAAGCCAGCTCTCACTGGACGTGTTGCCCGTTGGCAGATGATCTTAACAGAATATGACATTCAGTACACGTCACAGAAGGCCATCAAAGGTAGTATTCTGTCAGACTACCTTGCCGAGCAACCGATCGATGACTATCAGCCTATGATGTTTGAATTCCCTGATGAAGACATCATGTATCTGAAGATGAAAGACTGTGAAGAGCCGCTTGTCGAGGAAGGACCGGATCCTGATGACAAGTGGACACTGATGTTCGATGGGGCTGTGAATATGAATGGTAATGGTGTTGGGGCAGTGTTGATCAATCCCAAAGGTGCTCATATACCTTTCTCTGCCAGATTGACTTTTGATGTCAACAACAATGAAGCTGAGTACGAGGCTTGTATCATGGGGATAGAAGAAGCCATTGATCTGAGGATCAAAACACTTGACATATTTGGAGATTCAGCTCTAGTGATCAATCAGGTCAATGGAGATTGGAATACGAACCAGTCGCACTTGATTCCGTATAGAGATTACACCAGAAGAATACTGACGTTCTTCAAGAAGGTGAAGTTGTATCATGTCCCTCGGGATGAAAATCAAATGGCAGATGCCTTGGCTACTTTATCCTCCATGATAAAGGTTCATTGGTGGAATCATGTGCCACATGTTGCGGTGAATCGACTCGAGAGGCCTGCGTATGTGTTTGCAGCCGAGTCTGTTGTGATTGATGAAAAACCGTGGTATTATGACATCAAGAATTTCCTCAAAACTCAAGAATATCCTGAGGGTGCGTCGAAGAATGATAAGAAGACCCTGAGAAGGCTAGTTGGAAGCTTTTATCTGAATCAGGATGACGTGTTGTACAAGAGAAACTTTGACATGGTCTTGCTCAGATGCGTGGATAGACACGAAGCAGACATGTTAATGCAAGAAGTGCACGAGGGTTCGTTTGGTACCCACGCTGGTGGTCATGCAATGTCGAAGAAATTGCTGAGAGCCGGATATTACTGGATGACCATGGAGTCCGATTGCTTCAAATATGCTCGGAAGTGCCATAAGTGTCAAATCTATGCTGATAAGGTGCATGTACCACCAAGCCCGTTGAATGTCATGAACTCGCCTTGGCCGTTTGCCATGTGGGGCATTGATATGATTGGGAAGATAGAGCCTACTGCTTCTAATGGACATCGCTTCATCTTGGTGGCGATCGATTACTTCACCAAATGGGTGGAAGCAGCTTCCTATGCCAACGTCACCAAACAAGTGGTTGCCCGGTTCATCAAGAAAGAAATCATCTGTCGTTATGGAGTCCCTGAGAGAATCATCACTGACAATGGTTCAAATCTCAACAACAAGATGATGAAAGACTTGTGCAAAGATTTCAAGATCGAACATCACAATTCTTCTCCTTACAGACCAAAGATGAATGGTGCTGTAGAGGCAGCTAACAAGAATATCAAGAAGATTGTGCAGAAAATGGTCGTTACGTACAAAGATTGGCATGAGATGTTGCCTTTCGCTTTGCATGGATACCGTACTTCAGTACGTACGTCGACCGGAGCAACCCCCTACTCCCTTGTGTATGGTATGGAAGCAGTCCTACCAGTTGAAGTGGAGATCCCTTCTCTGAGGGTATTATTGGATGTCAAGCTAGACGAAGCCGAATGGATTCGTACAAGGTTTAATGAGTTAAGCCTTATCGAAGAAAGACGGTTAGCAGCTGTGTGCCATGGGCAGTTGTATCAGAGAAGGATGAAGCGAGCCTTTGATCAGAAAGTGCATCCTCGGACATTTCAAACTGGCGATCTAGTTTTGAAGAGGATCCTTCCTCCCGGTACAGATAACAGGGGCAAGTGGACTCCTAATTACGAAGGTCCATATGTTGTGAAGAAGGTCTTCTCCGGTGGAGCCTTGATGCTTACAACAATGGATGGTGAAGATTTTCCTTCCCCTGTTAACTCAGACGTAGTCAAAAAATACTTCGCATAAATTGACCCGCTGGACAAAAAGAATAAAATAGTCCAGGCAAAAATGGGCATCCCGGCGAACCAAAAACAGAAAGAAAAGGTTCGGGCAAAAGTTAGGGATAAAAATGAAAAAACTGTACACCCGGTAAGTCGAAAACCCGCAAGGGCGGCTTAGGCAAAAATGGGTATCCCGGTGGATTGAAAACCCGAAAGGGCGATCCAGCCAAAAGAGGGACTAAAGCGAAGACTACAGTCTGAGTTGTCTGTACTTCATCATGCTTTGTCAGCTGCCATCTCGGAAGATGTGATCGGTCCAATCAGTCTTCTCAGAAAGCAAGGAATTGGGAGGAAACTGATGATCTATGAGTTATAACAGAGTTGCGAAACAGTGAATGCCGTGTTCACATTGCCATTAGGATAGTTTATTTTCCTTTTGTGCGCAATTACCTCTTCCTAGGAATTGCTTCCCAATGTATTTGCCTTTTCAGGCACACTTTCAATCAATAAAAGTCGTTATTCAGATAAATTGCTCTCTTGTTTTTACTTTTACTATTTTGTTTGCAAAAAACGTCCGATTTTTTGATAAACATTGCATTTAAAAAACATGAAGGCTAAACAATGACGTGCAGAAAAATTAAAACATTCGAAAATCATTTTGAATGTTGAGGACACTTGAGTATATCTTGTCCACGTACCCCCTGGGGCATCTGTTGTTCCGTTGCGCAGGTCGTTGCCTGTGAGCATTCTCCAGCAGTTCTTTCCCCAGACAGAGCCATTCTCCTAGCTACGGATTGTTTAAGTCTTCCCCAGCGAAGCAATTATTTTCTCCAGCAGAGTTTATCCTACTAGTGGCTTAGACGAGTCTACCGTAACAGATTGATATCCGCATCCCCAGCTGAGTTGATTCTACTTGTGAATGTTGTGGGTCGTCCCCGCGGAGTAACAGTTATTCCCCAAAGCATAGTCTATTTTATCTGAGGTTTGTATGAGCCTTATCCCCAGAGAGTTGCCTGGATTATCTCCCCCCAGCGGAGCATTTATTTCCCCAAGCGGAATTTTTTGTGTGGATTGATTGGGCTATCCCCAGCAGTTTACCGTTGTTGTCCCCTAGCAGAGTTGCTTTATTACTCCCCAGCGAGTTGCCTTGTCTTCCCCTAGTGGATTGGTATTGTTGGTTCCCCGACATTTGCCTTGTTTTCCCCCAGCGGAATTGCCTTGAAGATTTCTCAGCACAGTCGTCCTGTGTACTCCCCCAGCGGAGTTCTCATCATACTGCATTGCATATAGTAATCATTGCATCCTCAAAACTGCGTAGCATTTCCATCCCATATGGAGCATTACGCCATAGAAAAATTCAAACATATGCATTCATGTGTTCGAAACTCCATCAGACTGTATCCCCGGCAGAGGCGGATCATTTTGTTCAACATCAGTACAGCCCGTCTGCTACAGTTGCTTTGACAGCATTCAGAATTGATTATCCCCACAGAGGTTTATTTCCTCACCCGATGGTGACAGAAAGTTTATTTCTCCTCAGTGAGACCCCCAGCAAGTGATCAGCCTTGCTTTGACATATCTCAGATGTCGTTCTTGTGATACCAGTATGTGTCATGTCAGCACCCACGTGTGTTTCTCTTTTTTGGTGTCGGTAAACACCATTGCTTCGGTGTCGGTAAACATCGAGTCTCACCCCAGTCATCGGTAAATGTCTGGTCATTTTTGGTGTCGGTAAACGCCATTGTTTCGGTGTCGGTAAACATCGGGTCCCACCCCCAGTCATCGGTAAATGTCTGGTCATTTTTTGGTGTCGGTAAACGCCATTGCTTCGGTGTCGGTAAACATCGAGTCTTTCCTTCAATCATCGGTAAATGTCTGATAACTCCCCAGCTAGAAAACCCCAGTAGAGTCATCGGTAAATGTCCTACCTGGTTTCCGGTTGCGAATATTTGTTTGTCTCTCCCCAATAAATTTCTCATTCCCAGTCATCGGTAAATGTCTGGTCATTCTTTTGATGTCGGTAAACATCATCTTTCGATGTCGGTAAACATCGAGTCTCATCCCAGTCATCGGTAAATGTCTGGTCATTCTTTGTTCTCTTGTTAATAAAATCAAAATCCCCAGAAGTCGTCGGTAAACGTCTTATCTGGTTCTACCACAAAGATTTTGTTCCTCTCCAAGCAGAGATGCCATCGGTAAATGGCCCAGTTTTCTTCGATATCGGTAAATATCAAATTCCCAGTTGCAGCAGCCATCGGTAAATGGCCTTGTTGAAGTTGATATCGGTAAATATCAAGTTTGCTTTGAAGCCACCATCGGTAAATGGTCTTGCTTCCTTTACATCAAATTATTTCCCAGCAGCCATCGGTAAATGGTCTTGCTGAAGTTGATATCGGTAAATATCAAGTTTCCAGTTTCCAACCATCGGTAAATGGTTTCGCTTTTCAGATTATTTCCCAGCAGCCATCGGTAAATGGTCTTGCTGAAGTTGATATCGGTAAATATCAAGTTCCAGTTTCTAACCATCGGTAAATGGTTTTGCTTTTCTGAAGCTGTCATGCAGTTGTCATCGGTAAATGACGTGGTTCTTTTTGTATTATAGCCAGTCGGTGCAAATTTCTACGGTTCTTTTGGTATTCAATCCCTGTTTACCCTGAAAGTCTGACAGCCATTGCTATCATCCGTTCGGGTTCCCAGCTGATTGAATAGGGGCAGCTGTAGCACCTCAAATTTGCACCTATCATTGTACATACATTTTCATATTAGGTCATAGCATATCATGGTCCATTGCATAGCATTGCATTGTCCCAGTTGCCTCAAGTGCAAGCAAATCAAGAGAATTAGGTCAAATTGATCAGGAGATCAGTCAACCAAGCAAGCAAGCACAATTCTCAAGGAGCCAAGGCCCTAGGGTTGGTCCAATTTGTTCACATGACTTGGAGGTCCTTTTGAAGTGTTTAAGTCAAGGGTTGGATGTTCAGAAGTCACCAGTTCATGCACAATCAGTCAGAAACCCTAGAAAGTCAAAGTTGGTCAACTGTGGTTGATTTTATGGTTTTGATGGTTGGATTTGGTTTGAAAGAGCTTATTCATGTCCCAATAGGCCTCATATATCATGGCAAACAATATCATTGAAGAATTTGAAGCCAATCAGAAAATTTCCAAAAATAGAAACTGGACCTGTAATTTTAACTGCCAAAAATGGAAACTTCTTGATCCCAAGCTTACATCCTGATACAAGCTTCAAATGAATTTTTTCCCAACATGAAAGTTGAAGATCTTGTTCTCCCATTTCCAAAAAGTCCAAGAACTCTCAATTCCCATGTATGGTTGGCAAGATATGATCAATTCAATTTCAAAAATTTGTGAACTTCAAAGGGCCATATCTCATGAACCACTTGGCCAATTTTGGTGGGGTTTTTTCCTACAAACTCTATTTGTTCCCCTCTTTCCAAAAATGCATTCATCATTCACCAAAACCTCACCATGCAAAATGGCATTTTTGGACTTGTCTTATTTAAATTCAAGTGTGGTCCAAAGTTGACTTTTTGAATTAGACCTTTTTAACACATTTGGCCATTTGGGATTTGTTTGGAGTGATATTTGAGACATGTTCAAGGCCCAAACTCGGCCAGAATACACACCTCCATATCCATGTGGTCAAGATTAGCAAGATTAGCAAATTGGTTCAAATGAGCAAAGCATGATTAGCATTTCATTACCAATGCTTAAACAGACCATATAAATCACTTTTTCTGTCAATTGGAAAACCCTAGCAGCAGCCATCTAACATCAGAAAACTCTCTTCTCTCAAATTTCCATTTTCACATCTTTGCATTTTTCTGCTAAAAACTTCAGAAGGCCACGAGCCACCTTCATTGTTTCATCACCTGGCCATCATTTAGAAGCCATTTGGAGCATCAAACCCCAGCTGGAACAGCATACTCGTGTTCTGTTTTCTCCAAGCACATCCATGGTGAAATTCGATTTGAGCATTCCCAAGCCTTACTGAGCTAGATTGCTTCAAGTATCCATCAATACTAAACATCAGCTTCATCTGTTTGAGCTTACATCTCCAAAACAACAGTTGTTTCACGAGTTTCTTCAAAATCAAGTAAGCAATCGAATCTCTAGTTTCCTAAAATGATGCTATGCCTTGTGTAAATCTCTTCTTGCTGGTCATTCTGAAACTCGAATCACTTGATTTGGTTGATTATTTCTTGAGTTATGTTGTTTTTAAGTTTGAAGATGAAATGATTTCTTGCTCGATTCACACTGTTTGAAGCTGATTTTGTTAAAATGGATGTTGGATTATGATTATGCTTGGTCTGCTGATGAGAATAGTGTGCTCGATTTCATGTTCTGGGTGAATTCATTTTCCACGATTCTTGGAGAAGATGAACATGTACTGTTACTGTAGCAAACCCTAGGGTTTTTCCAGAATCGCGTTTGGTTATTTCTGCTTGCATGAGTTACTGTTCCATTGATAGCGGACCAATCAAAACATTTTATTCCCATGCCCTGAACGATGCGTTTTGGTTAGTTGGAGTCATATTCACAAAAATGCCACCGGTCAACCACTTTGACCTAGTAAACCATGTTATTTTGTTCATTTATTCCAAATTGATACCTCATCTTATAAAAATCATAACTCGTGCATTTTAATTCCAAATTTCATGAAAATTTTTGCATCATGTTCATATGAATGTCTACTTTTTTATCATGATTTTTGCTGATTTTTTGGATGGCTGGATTTTTAATGGTATTAGGTTTTTGCTCATGTGACAATATCTTGTACCTCTTACCAAAACCTTTGTGAAATGGTCATGACTTATCCTTTGGACTTGAAACTTTTTTAGCACAAACTAGACACATTCGTGTTTATTTTGATGTAAAGTTTGTGAATTTATCTTATATGGATTGGGAGCTATGAATTTTTGAAGTAGGGTGTGACAATATGTGTCACACCATTGATGTGCAACTTGTTGATTTTTGGTACCATGCTTCTTGACCTCCAATTGATCTAAATTTTTGCATGAACCCACTCTTGTATATCTAGTTCACATGGGATTTTTCTTGGAATTATTTATGCCATTTCCTAATTGTTTGAGATTTTTCTCCCCTGTCTAGTCAAATGTTGACTTTGTGTGATACATCTTGCCATTCCATTTGGGAAATTCTCATACTTTATTGGATGATCATGAAATTTTACATGTGCATACTAGACATCTTAAGCTTTGCCATGGTGTTGATCCCATTCATTTCTCATCTGTTGTCATTGAGTTATGATTTCTTGAAGTTGATACATGTTTGTTTGACTTCTTTGTGCATGCTTGAAATTGTTTTGACTTCCTGATTTTAATTGACCATCTTCCCATGATCCAATTGAGCTGAAATTTTATATTCATGCCATGCTATGTGTTAGGAGTGATCATGATTTATTTGGTAATTTTTGGAAATGTTTGCATTGACTTTTGATGCAAGTCATTCTGTTGACTTCTATGAGCTTTCATTTGCCATGTTTTGACTTCTTTTGCTTATGAATTGATGATGATGCATGATATGAACTTGAAACCAATTGGGTTTGCTTCTTAAATGATTGAATTTGATTTTGATTGGATATGGCTTGCTGTTTTGACTTTCTCATTTATTTTTGACCCCAGGCTTGTCCTAGTGGTCCTGTGGCTTATAATTGAGTTCATGTTTCAGGTTAAGCTACAAGTGCTTCAAAGAAACTTTTGCAAGTTGATTGGATTTATCTGTTTATCATGAGCTAACCTTTGTTTTGTAGGTGGCTTGACTCATATGATTTGGGTCTTGTGCTTTTGCACATTTGTCTGTTGATTTAACTGTTCATTCCTACTTCCTTTTGCTTAAACTTTTGAACTGTGTACTGATCTGTTTGACTATTTCAGGTACCATTAGTTGCTTAGAACTTGCTTTGCTTTGCTATTTAGCAATTTGCTTTGAGGTAATCCCTTTTTCTTCATGTAGTCTGGAAGACCTGGCCTGTTACTTGGCCAGGCAACTGTCTGAAGTCCTCCTTAAGAGGCAATGTTTGTGTATGTTTAAATCTTGTCCTTGTACATAGTCAAAGACCTCCTAAGTGAAGAGGCAATTGGCAGAACCCAAGGGATAAGCAACCTATCCCCTGCTAGTCTGTGTGTCACTCACATTGCTCACACTACCTGTGTTGATGCATAGTGGGTAAAAGCCCAAGATCCATAGAGTCACTTGTGGATAGAGTTCCCCCATTCTGAACTCCCACACCTTCTGATATTCAAATGCTATCCCTGGCCAGGGATAAGAGCAATGAGGCACACCCCTCATCTCCTTTCATCTGCTTCACCTTGGCTCTCAATGTCAAGGTTAAGAGCACCATCACCCATTTCCAGAGGTTTGTTTGTTGAGGTTGATATGACCCCTCGACTAAAACCTAACCCTTGTGTGAGCCCCTTGTGTGTATATAGTGTGTGCTACCTGTGCTTGTATGTTTGTTTGACTTGCTTCCTGTGCAAGTTAGGTTTAGTTTAGACTAATCCTTGTTTGCTTTCGCCCTCGTTGCGATCCTTTCTCTCGCCCTCGTTGCGATCGAGCCTTTTCCTTTCTCTCGCCCTCGTTGCGATCGAGACTTTCCCTTTCTCTTGCCCTAGTTGCAATCGAGACCTTTGTCCCTCCGTAGCCGAACTACGGCAACTCTGATTCTCATGTTCAGATGAGATACGTAGGCACGAGATGCGATGTCTTGTCGAGTTTGACTAACAACTAATCCTTGTTTGTTTTCGCCCTCGTTGCGATCCTTTCTCTCGCCCTCGTTGCGATCGAGACTTTCCCTTTCTCTTGCCCTAGTTGCAATCGAGACCTTTGTTCCTGTAGTTTAGCCGAACTACGGCAACTCTGATTCTCATGTCCAGATGAGATACGTAGGCACGAGATGCGATGTCTTGTCGAGTTTGACTAACCACTAACACTAATTCTTTTCTCTCGCCCTCGTTGCGATTGAGACCTCCCCTTTTCTCTTGCCCTAGTTGCAATCGAGACCCTTGCTTCCTGTGCAAGTTAGGTTAGGTGTGGCTTGCTTCCTGTGCAAGTCATGTTTAGGATAGGCTTGCTTCCTGTGCAAGTTAGCTAGAAACCTTAACTTAGGGACGACTTTGCATGACAACATCTAGGCTCGAGTCGTAGTCTCCCTAGTGTTGTGTCTCCCTCTGTTATTTGGTTAGGCTAGGTCCTTTATCCCTGCGTAGGGGAACTACATCGCCCTGATCTTCATACCAGATGAAGTATGTAGGCAGGAGATTGAGCTGATCTCTCCGGGCGCCCTTTTTCTTTTTTGTGTGTGTTGTTTGACAGTTGCTAGGCTCGAGTGCCTGACTCCTTAGCAATTCGTTGTCTGTTTGTTTGAGTGTGTGCTTGACAGTTATAGGCTCGAGTCCCCGACTCCCTATTAACTTGTTGTGTTGTTGTGTGCTTGGAAGCTGATGTAAGACCATCGAGTGGCATTCGGGTTCCAGTGTGTGTGTGTTTTGGTTCGGATGCTGATGTAAGTCCAGTGATTGGCATTCAGGCTCCATGTTTGCCTTTGCCTGTGTTTGTTTGTGTGCGTGTCAGCCGAGCTACGAATACTCTGATTCTCCTTCGTCCAAGGAGATACGTATGCATAGGATGCGATATCCTAGCGAGCATGTGTCGTTTCCCCAGTCCGAACTACTTCGACTCTGATGTCTATGCCTGATAGACTAAGTAGGCCCAGGATGCGATATCCTGCCGAGTCAGTTTCAGTCAGTTTCTTTTGTCTCTTTCAGCCAGTGTGTGTGTGTGTTTGAGCAGCGTCTTAGCAACCATTTTCCTTCCTTTTGTGCGTGGATCCCGTAGAGTACTACGGATGCGTAGGGGTGCTAATACCTTCCCTTCGCATAACCGACTCCCGAACCCATCCTCTTTGGTCGTGAGACCATGTTCTTTCCTAGGTTTACTCTGAGCGTTTCCTTTCCCTCTTTTGGGATAAATAACGCACGGTGGCGGCTCTGTTGTTTCTTCTTTTCCCGCCGGTTTTTCGCGTAATGCGACACCAAGCAAGAAAAGTCCTCTCATGAGGCAATTGGCAGATAAAAGAGATGTGTAATCCATCTCCTGCTACTCAGTGTGTCATTCACCTTGCTCACACCATGTGTTGATGCATTGTGAATAATAACCCAAGATCTTATAGAGTCAATCATTTGTGGAGAAGAGTTCCAACTTTCTGAACTCCCACACTTTCCATTGTTTAAAGCTCTCCCAGGCCAGGGATAAGAGCTATGAGGCACACCCCTCATCTCCATTTAATCTGCTTCACCCTAACTCTCAATGTTAGGGTTAAGAGCAGAAATTACCCCATTCTAGTTGGTTGTAAAGCCTAACCTTGCTTGAGCCTAATTGATTGTATATAGTGTGTGCTAATTGACTTGTTTGTTGCTCACTTGATTCATCTGTGCATATTTGCTTGAGTGTGTCTTTGTGAATTTATCTTCATCACTTATACATCATTGCATGATCATTGTTCATATCTTTGTGACACTTTTGTTTTGCCATTGAGGAGTCAATTATAAGTCCATTTATTGGCAGTTGTTTCCTATGATCTGGTGGGATTTGGAACTAAGATAATTTATTGGCATTCCTTTCCTTGGAGTCGAGTGTAAGACCGTTTATTGGCAACTTGTTTCCTCTTGCTTTTTGCATTTGTTGTTTGTTTCTTGTGAGGAGTCAATTGTAAGTCCATTTATTGGCAGTTGTTTCCTATGATCATTCTTGTGAGACTAGTATAAGTCCATTGATTGGCATCTGGTATCCATGTTTCATTTTGCTTTGAGGAGATTGGTATAAGTCCATTGATTGGCATCTGGTATCCATGTTTTGTGAGATTGGTGTAAGTCCATTAATTGGCATCTGGTATCCATGTTTTGTTTTAGGAGATTGGGGTAAGTCCATTGATTGGCTTCCGGTATCCATGTTTTGTTTGTGAGATTGGAATAAGTCCATTGATTTGCATCCAGTATCCATTTACTTTGTCCATCTGTTATTTGCTTTGTTGCCTATTCCAAAGGAATCACTTGAATCATCTACATATGATTTCAAGAGGTGAACATCTAAGAAGTTTTACTTTCTCACCCTCCCACCTTTTATTTCTTTAAACCTCCATGTGCATGTTAACCCAAAACCTGAAAACTATTGTGCAAACATTTTCATTTCTTTTCAAATTAGAAACCTAGGCCTTAAGCCTTTGATTTTCAAACTTCATTTTCACAATACTTCTTTTGAATTGAATTCTAATCATACTTTGACCACTTTTGTGAATAATCCTAATTGGTTAACTTCACTCATTCAATTGTTTTGTGGCTTTGTCCATTCTTGATAAGTTTTCATACATTAGCCATAGGTTTGATTTATCCTGGTTGGTTGATGTTAATCTCACCTTTTGTCCTTAGTGATTGAATTGTAAGACTTCCTTGCTTATTATAGGGTTAACCCCTCACTAGCAAGTTGAAGCTTTTTTCACATGGTGGACTTGTTGTTTGTATAAGGTTGAGTTTTCTCCCGTGGATAACGAAATACCTTAGGGCTTTTGTTTAAAAATGAGCCCACTCATATTTTGGAAATCTTTTAGCCGAACTACGAGGTTTTGATCCTGTAAAGGTACGTAGGCAATGGTTATCCATCCAAACACAAAAATAATAACTTGTATATTCTTTTCTCATCCCTTTAATCCATGTTTGCACAATAAATATTTCATAAACAAATAACATTTCGTACAACAAGTGTGAAAAGAGGTTCCCTAGGAGTACCTAGGACGTTTTGGGTGCCTAGCACCTTCCCATTGCGTAATTAACCCCTTACCCAGATCTCTGACCTTTTCATTAGTTTTCTATGTGTAAAACTTCTTAGGCTTTTGTTCGCTTTTTAGCCATTCCTTTGGATAAATAAAAGTGCGGTGGCGACTCGATTCTTTGTATACTTTGCTTTTGATTTAGTCAATAAATCATAAAGTGATGAATACACCGCTACAGAAAAATGGCGACTCTGCTGGGGATACAGTTATCCTTGGTGGATTTGCCTACTTTTCACCCTTGTTGTATGATATTGTTTATTTGTTATTTGACATATTTTTGTACAATTTGGGATAACTGTATTGATTGTAATGTTTGAATTGCTTGATATACAATTGTTGTTTGCTTGGTGATCTCTGCGAGATGAGTTCTATACCCGAACTCGAGTGCACCTTAGGGTAGGAGAATGGCATAGTCTTGTCGACTTGTGTGGAGTATTCCTTAACAAGTTCACTTGCGAGTCCATTCACTTGGTGGAGGTCATGTTGGATTAATAATGTCACACAAGTTATTTGTGGTTAGGCATTATTCTTTCAATCATGTGCCTTAGAAGCCAAGGACCTTAGTTTACCAAGCCCATCTTGGCCTATTTTAGGACGTAGTGCGGAAGTCGTTCAGATGTAAGATCTGATGCGATTGTTACGCGATACTACACTCATAAGAGTCTCTCTTGAGAATATTTTTGGAATACAAGTATTCGTTCCTCCGATAATATTCAAAAGATGGGATGATGACTATGGGAACCTCTGGTAGAACATGTTCGGCAGGTTTAAACCCTAGTACACTCCCTTTGGGTGGCTCTTAACCGAGACCCCATGCTCGTGACTCTCAACAAACCCGTGATTCATGGTTGAGTCGTTCAGATATCCTTAATATCAATGGAACTTGGGTGTCGATAAGGTGAAAACCGTAATCCACCAAAATGGATGATTGATATTAAGGATGATTGAGCCGGTTCATGTACCGTTAATATCAATGGAACTTGGGTGTTGATAAGGTGTAAACCATAATCCACCAAAATGGATGATTGATATTAAGGATACTATGAGCTTTCCCATGACCTTTGTTTGGTTTGCTTTTCTTGATCCTTGAGTGTGATTGTTGCATTCATGCATTCATGCATTCATCTGCATTCATGTCATCAGAAAAATGAGAAAATTTTCAAGGAACTTAAAGGGTTTATTTGCAAAATTTTCAGACATGGAAAGACCAAAAAGGCATACAAAGAAGTACAACTTTAGACAGCCCGATGTGAAAGAGTTAAGGAATCTGACATCCTATGTATTAGATCCCTTGGGTTACAAAGCTCGTTATGTGAAGCTTCTGCCTCTGTTGACCACTCAGGTTGATGAAGGGCTGATGAGTACTTTGGCGCAGTTCTATGATCCTCTGTATCATTGCTTCTCTTTTCCGGACTTTCAGCTGTTGCCTACGCTTGAGGAGTATGCTCATCTTGTGGGTATTCCTATTCTGGATCAGGTGCCGTTCAGTGGCTTGGAGAGTATTCCGACTTCTCGAGAGATTGCAGACTTGTTGCACATAGATGAATCCCTGATTGAAGCTCATATGACCACCAAAGGTGGAATTCAGGGTCTTCCTTCTGATTTCCTCGTTGCTCAAGCTACCGTTTATGGGAAGGCCATGAGTGAGGATGCCTTTGAGGCCATATTCGTGTTGCTCATCTATGGTTTGGTATTATTCCCCAACATCGACAAATTTGTGGATGTGAACACCATTAGGATCTTTTCTGTTCTTAATCCCGTTCCGACTCTGTTGGGTGATGCCTATTTCTCTTTGCACCTGAGGAATGCAAAGGGTGGAGGAGTTGTTGTGTGTTGTTTTCCCGTGTTGTATAAGTGGTTTATTTCTCACTTACCGCAGACGGTCGCTTTCAAGGAGAATAAGGGATGTCTACGGTGGTCCACGAGACTTATGTCTCTCACTAATGATGATATCTCTTGGTATGATCGTGTGTATGATACTGTTCAGATCATTGATTATTGTGGTGAATTCCCTAATGTGCCTCTTCTTGGTACATGTGGCGGGATTAGCTACAATCCTATCTTAGCACGTCGTCAGCTTGGGTTCCCCCTAAAGGATAAGCCTCATAACATTCTGTTAGAAGGTGTGTTCTTTCAGGAGGGTAAAGATCCCCAAGGTCTGAAAGCTAGGATGGTCCGCGCTTGGCGCAAGATTCACACGAAGGGTAGAAATGAGTTGGGTTCGAAGAACTGCATTGCTTTGGAGCCGTATACTTCTTGGGTCAGACAGAGAGCTTCTGAGTATCTCATGCCATATGATTATCCGAGACCTACACCGTTGGATATGGCTGGGCCTTCAACCCTCCTTAACCAAGGTGTAGAGGAGTTGAGAGAAGAAGACCTTTCACGTGCCTGGATCCGTGAAAGAGAAGAGTTGCTTCAACAGCTTAAGGAGAAGAACGCTCTGATTGAATTCCTCGAGCATCAGGTGATAGATGATCCGAATGATACCTGGACTTCTCTGCTTCCTCAGTCTTCCAAGTTCTGGAAGAGAAGTATGATCGACTTGCTAAGGAGAAAGCGGACATGGAAGCAGCATATGAGAGAGAGATCAAGAGGCTTTGTGTATCTTGTCTTCCAACATCTCGAGCTTCTAGGGATCCATAGGATGTTTATTTTCCTTTTCCCTTGTAATAATCAACAATGTTGTACTTCTTTGTCTTGAATATATTTGATGAGATATTTTCCATATGCTATTAAATGCTTTAAATTTCAAAAATTGCAAATAGAACCCTAAAAGTTCCTTGAAATGAAAACAAATCATATGCACGAGCATTGCATGCACCATTTGCATAAGCAGGTATTGTTCCGGTCTTCTTGTCTGTGGCTTAACTCTGTGCTCTTCATTTATTTTGAAGACAAGCTGACTCATCGGTACTAAACCCGAGCCAATTCTGCAAGAGTGATGGATCAGTTAGAACAAGAGAACCGAGAGCTGAAAGAAGAAGTTGCCAGATTGAGTGCTCTGATGGAGCAGTTCTTGGCTGCCCCGAATCAACCATCTCCACCTCCTGCAACTCCTCCCCAGAGGACTGTTATATCTGAAGTTGTCTCTTCAACTGTGCCAGCTGCCAGTGCTCATTTTGTGCCGCATGCCATGCCAGCCGGGTTTCCGTGGGGTATGCCTCCAGGTTTCATGCCAGATATTCCAGCTCCTACCTTTGCTTATATGTCGGCATCTAGCCCGGTCCTTGCGATGCCTCCTCCTGTCGTGCATACTATTCCCAGGGTAGACGACACCATCTATCATTTTGAGCCGTCTGAGGGCCCAGATGTTAATGAAAAGATGGATGCTATGAATGACCAATTCCTTGAGCTCCGCAACGAATTGAAGACCCTTCGAGGGAAAGATTTGTTCGGCAAGTCTGCTGCTGAACTTTGCTTGGTTCCCGGTGTTAAGATACCCGTCAAATTCAAAGTCCCTGACTTTGAGAAGTATAAGGGGAACACCTGCCCGCTCAGTCACCTGGTTATGTATGCCAGGAAAATGTCTACTCAGACAGATAATGATCAATTACTGATTCATTATTTTCAGGATAGTTTGTCTGGTGCAGCTCTTCGTTGGTATATGAGCCTTGATAGCGCAAACATCCGATCCTTCAATGATCTTGGCGAAGCCTTCATCAAGCAGTACAAGTATAATGTTGATATGGCTCCTGGCCGTGATCAACTCAGGGCCATGTCTCATAAGGATAAAGAGACATTTAAGGAATACGCCCAGAGGTGGCGAGAGCTGGCAACTCAGATTACTCCTCCGCTGGAAGAGAAGGAGATGACTAAGATCTTTTTGAAAACTCTTAGTTCATTTTATTATGAGCGGATGGTTGCGAGTGCTCCCTCTGATTTCACCGAGATGGTGAACATGGGGATGCGTTTGGAGGAAGGAGTCCATGAAGGACGGTTGTCTAAAGATGAAGGCTCTTCTAAACGATATGGGGCGTTTAAGAAGAAAGATGGGGAGGCACATGCTGTGCAATCCCATGCTAAACCCAGAAGACTCTCTGCCAAGAGGAAGCCTGTGCGTCATGCCAGCAACCAGCATCAGGTGGCTAGTGTAGCACCTGTCTTCAGAGACAATTATCAGCATCAGCAACATCAGCATAATCAGCAACAACCTCAGTATCAGCAGCAACATCGTCCACAGCAACATGCTTACCAGCCTCGTGGCACCAGTAATCAGGCTAATTTGAATTATGATAGGAAGAAGATCACTTTCGATCATATTCCTATGTCATATGCTGAGCTATATCCCTCTTTAATAGAGCGGAAACTGATTACTCCTAGAGAGCCTCCGGCTGTACCTGCTAACCCGCAGTGGTGGTACAAGCCCGACCAGCATTGTGTTTATCATTCCGGTGCTCCGGGTCATAATATAGAGAACTGCTATCCACTGAAGACTAAGGTTCAAGACCTTATGAGATGCGGCATTCTGAGCTTTGAGGACTCAGGCCCCAATGTTACGAAGAACCCATTACCCGAGCATGGGAAGTCGGTTAACATGGTCCAGGGTTGCCCTGGCAAATATAAGGTCAAATATGTAAGCCATATTCGACAGTCATTGGTTGAGTTGCATCGTTTGCTGTGTAATTATAGTCATATGGAGCACGACCATGACAGATGCCGTATCTGTTACGTCAATAGGTTAGGTTGTCTCCAGGTGCGCAGAGAGCTTCAAGAGTTGTTGGATGATGGAACCATTGAGATTCTTCAAAACAGAAACGTTGATGAAGTTGAACCAGAAGTAAATGTGATTTCTCCTGTGTTCAAGATTCCTGAGCCTATTGTCATCCGTTATGATGGTAGCAAGCCGAAGGTCTCTCCTTCCTTGGTGATCAAGCCTGTAGGCCTTGTGCCTTATGCTTCAGAAAGAGCGATTCCCTTCCGTTATAATCCCGTTGCTGTGGAAGATGGGAAAGAAGTGTCGTTGGCTTCAACTTCCATTGTTAATATTGCGGATGTGAGCGGGTTGACCCGTAGTGGTCGTGTGTTTTCTGCACCCCCGAAGCCTCATGTTGTTTCTGATTCTGCTAAGCGTCCAGTTGGGACTGCGGTGAATGTTCCGAATCCGGCACCTGTTGCCAAACCCTCCTCTGTACAAAAGACTCCTACTTCTTCTGTTGGCCCGAGTGGCACTGTGAATGAAGAATGTGATGAGATGTTGAGGCTCATCAAGAAGAGTGAGTACAATGTTGTAGATCAGCTTCTGCAAACGCCGTCCAAGATCTTCGTGCTATCTTTACTTCTGAATTCAGAACCCCATAGGGAGGCTCTGCAGAAAGTATTGGACTTGGCTTATGTTGATCACGACGTCACTATTGAACAGTTTGACAGTATTGTTGCAAACATTACTGCTTGCAACACTTTGAGTTTCTGTGACGCTGATCTCCCTGAGGAGGGAAGAGATCACAACACGGCTTTACATATTTCTATGAATTACAAGACCGACGCCATGTCCAACGTGTTGGTGGACACTAGGTCATCTTTGAATGTATTGCCAAAGACTACTCTTTCTAGATTGTCATATCAGGGGCCTCCCATGAGGCAGAGTGGTGTTGTTATGAAAGCTTTTAATGGGTCGCGTAGACCGTGATTGGGGAAGTTGATCTCCTAATCAAGATTGGACCAAGTGATTTCCAGATTACCTTTCAGGTTATGGATATCCACCCATCTTATAGCTGTCTCCTTGGTAGACCATGGATTCACGAGGCTGGCGCCGTGACATCCACCCTACACCAGAAGCTGAAATTCGTCAAGAATAAGAAACTGGTTGTGGTAGGGGGAGAAAAGGCTCTCCTGGTTAGCCACTTGTCTTCTTTCTCATATATTGATGCTGAGGATGAAGTTGGAACGCCTTTCCAAGCTTTATCTATTGCTGAGCCGATTGAGAAGAAGTCTTCTTCATTTGCTTCCTATCGTGATGCGAAACTGGCCATTGAATGTGGTGCAGTTGCTGGTTTAGGGAAAATGATTGAGCTTGAAGACAACAAGTCCCGGGATGGCATTGGCTATTCTTCTGGGGCATTCAATGAGCAAGGGTTGTTCAAGAGTGGAGGTTTCATCCATGCTGATCAAGCTGAGGAAGCTGCTGCTATTCTGGAAGAGGATGCAGAGGATTTGAGCAACTTTGTTATCCCTGGCGGGATCTGCCATAATTGGGTCGCTGTGGATGTTCCTACGGTCATTCATAAGTCAGCGTAATTTGTTCACTTTGTTCAAAAACCCTTCTCCCATGCCAAAAGGAGAAGTGATGACATTGTTGGCAGCATTTATACAATGATATTTCATTCAATTAATGCATTGTTAAACATTTGTTTTTCCATTTGTTTTCACTTTTTGCTTTTGCATGAAATCAGTGATCACAAAAAACCCCAAAAAACAAGAATAAAAGCAATCTTTTCATCTGCATAATGATTTGCTTGTTTAAATTCTAAAGCTTTTTATTATCCAAAATCATTATGCAGGTTGATTCTAAAACCCATTGAACATAATGATCCAACGACATCTCCCAATTTTGAATTCCCTGTATTTGAAGCAGAGGAAGATGATGTTGAAGGGATTCCTGATGAGATTACCCGTCTCCTTGAGCACGAGAAGAAGATCATTCAGCCGCACCTTGAGGATCTAGAATCAGTCAACTTGGGGTCTGAAGATTGTGTTCGTATGGTGAAGATTGGGGCACTTCTTGAAGAGTCTGTCAAGAAGGGGTTGATTAGTTTGCTACGAGAATATTCCGATATCTTTACTTGGTCGTATGAAGACATGCCAGGTCTAGATACAGATATTGTGCAACATTTCCTGCCTTTGAAGCCTGAGTGCGTGCCTGTGAAGCAGAAGCTCAGAAGAACTCATCCAGATATGGCAGTGAAAATCAAAGAGGAAGTTCAAAAGCAAATTGATACGGGGTTTCTGGTGACTTCTACATATCCTCAATGGGTGGCCAATATTGTGCCTGTGCCTAAGAAGGACGGAAAAGTCCGTATGTGTGTTGATTACAGAGATTTGAATAAAGCTAGTCCAAAAGATGATTTCCCTCTACCACACATTGATATGTTGGTAGACAATACAGCTAAATTCAAAGTCTTTTCCTTTATGGACGGATTTTCCGGTTATAACCAGATCAAGATGACACCCGAGGATATGGAGAAGACAACATTCATCACACCTTGGGGAACATTCTGTTATCGAGTGATGCCCTTCGGTTTGAAGAACGCCAGAGCCACGTATCAACGAGCTATGACTACCTTGTTTCATGATATGATGCACAAGGAGATTGAGGTCTATGTTGATGATATGATTGCTAAGTCCCGAACGGAAGTTGAACATGTTGAGCATTTGTTGAAGCTTTTTCAGCGTCTGAGGAAGTTTAGACTTCGTCTGAATCCGAACAAATGTACATTTGGAGTCCGTTCTGGCAAGTTGTTGGGTTTTGTTGTCAGCGAGAGAGGTATTGAAGTCGATCCTGCAAAGGTCAAAGCAATACAAGAAATGCCTGCACCCAAAACTGAGAAGCAAGTCCGAGGTTTTCTTGGCCGCTTGAATTATATTTCCAGATTTATATCCCATATGACTGCCACATGTGCGCCGATATTCAAGCTCCTCCGGAAAGATCAATCTCATGATTGGACCGAGGATTGCCAGAATGCTTTCAACAATATCAAAGAGTATCTGTCTGAACCTCCGATGTTGTCTCCGCCTGTGGAAGGAAGACCTCTGATCATGTATTTGACTGTTCTTGAAGACTCGATGGGTTGTGTACTCGGTCAACAAGATGAATCAGGGAAGAAAGAATCTGCCATCTACTACCTCACTAAGAAGTTTACTGATTGTGAGTCTCGATACTCCATGCTTGAGAAGACGTGCTGTGCTTTGGCTTGGGCTGCTAAGCGTTTGCGCCAGTACATGATAAATCATACAACTTGGTTGATATCCAGAATGGATCCAATCAAATATATTTTCGAGAAGCCTGCTTTAATTGGGAGGATTTCCCGTTGGCAGATGTTGTTGTCTGAGTATGATATTGAGTATCGAGCTCAGAAAGCTATCAAAGGTAGTATCTTGGGTGACCATTTAGCGCATCAGCCGATTGAAGATCATCAGTCTGTTCAGTACGACTTCCCAGATGAGGAGATTCTGTATTTGAAAATGAAAGATTGTGACGAGCCTACACTTGATGAAGGTCCGGAACCTGGTTCCAGATGGACGATGGTGTTTGATGGCGCTGTGAATCAGTATGGAAATGGAATTGGGGCAGTAATCATTACTCCTCAGGCACACATATTCCGTTTACAGCAAGGCTAACTTTCAAATGCACGAATAATATGGCTGAGTATGAGGCCTGTATTATGGGACTGGAAGAATGTATTGATTTGAGAATCAAGCATCTTGATGTGTATGGTGATTCGGCCCTAGTTGTTAATCAGATTAAGGGAGAATGGGAGACAAATCAGCCTGGTCTCATTCCGTACAGAGATTATGCGAGGAGGATTTCAACGTTCTTTACTGAGGTTGACTTTCATCATATTCCTCGAGAAGATAATCGGATGGCAGATGCTCTTGCTACGCTTGCTTCCATGATTGTGGTCATGTACTGGAATGAAGTTCCCAACATTACCATGATGCGCTTGGATAGACCAACTCATGTGTTTGCAGTTGAAGAAGTCAAAGATGACAAGCCTTGGTATTTTGATATCAAGAATTTCCTCCAGAACCAGGTCTACCCGCCTGGGGCGTTTGTGAAAGACAGGAAAACTCTGAGAAAGTTGTCAGGCAGTTTCTACCTCATTGGTGAAGTGTTGTACAAGAGAAATTTTGACATGGTTTTGCTCAGATGCGTGGATAGACACGAAGCAAACCTATTGATGACTGAGGTCCATGAGGGTTCATTTGGTACTCATTCCAATGGACATGCCATGGATAGAAAGATGCTGAGAGCAGGCTACTATTGGCTGACAATGGAGTCTGACTGCTGCAAATATGTGAAGAAATGCCACAAGTGTCAGATTTATGTGGATAAGATTCATATTCCTTCGACACTTCTGAATGTGATTTCATCACCATGGCCTTTCTCTATGTGGGGAATCGACATGATCGGCATGATTGAACCGAAAGCGTCTAATGGGCACAGGTTTATTCTCGTAGCAATTGATTACTTCACCAAATGGGTGGAAACCGCTTCGTATGCGAATGTGACCAGGCAAGTGGTCGTGAAGTTTATCAAGAATCAGCTGATTTGCCGTTATGGTGTGCCAGATAAGATCATTACTGATAATGGATCTAATCTGAATAATAAGATGATGGAAGAGTTGTGCGTTGAGTTCAAGATTGCACACCATAATTCCTCTCCTTACAGACCCAAGATGAATGGGGCTGTTAAAGCTGCTAACAAGAATATCAAGAAGATTATCCAGAAGATGGTTGTTACGTACAAAGATTGGCATGAGATGCTGCCATTTGCTTTGCATGGTTATCGTACATCTGTCCGCACTTCAACAGGGGCAACCCCTTTTTCTCTTGTTTACGGCATGGAGGCTGTTCTCCCAGTAGAGGTGGAGATCCCATCAATGAGGGTTTTGATGGAAGCCAAGTTGACTGATGCTGAATGGATTCAGAGTCGTTATGACCAGCTGAATTTGATTGAAGAGAAGCGATTGACTGCCATGTGCCATGGTCAGTTATATCAGCAGAGGATGAAGAAAGCATTCGATAAGAAGGTCAAGCCTCGTGTGTACCGAGAAGGTGACCTCGTGCTCAAGAAAGTTTTGTCTTTCGCGCCCGATTCCAGGGGCAAGTGGACTCCAAACTATGAAGGTCCATATGTTGTTAAGAGAGCCTTTTGAGGTGGAGCTTTGATGCTTAAAACTATGGATGGGGAGGATTTCACTCGTCCTGTGAATTCAGATGCAGTCAAGAAATACTTTGCCTAAAAAAAAAGAAGTATGCAAAAGAAAAACAGAATAGCTCGCTAAGTTGAAAACCCGAAAGGGCGGCTTAGGCAAAAATGAGCGTCTCGGTGGAGAACCCGCAAGGGCGATCCAGGCAAAAGTTAGAGACATAAAAAAAAGTATATTTGCAACCCGCTAGATTGAGTACCTCACCCTGGGGCAATCTAGGCAAAAATTAGGGATATGGAAAGTAACTGCATCCTGACAAGACTTTTTGTTCCACAGCTGTCTGTTCGTCAGAGATTTTCGATTCGTTGTCGACTGAAGCTTCAAATACATCGAAATTCAAATTGGTAGAGAAAGGATCATTATGTTCAATGTAGCCCTCTTCCAATATATATCACTGATTTCAAATTTGTACAGATCTATGGAGTCTTGCCATATGCAGGCTACCATTCCATCAAATAAATTTGAGCTTTTATCCAATTATTTGCACTCTTATTTGTTTCAATTCAGCAAATGTTTGGCATGTTTTAATTGATAAAATGTCATTGTTTAAATAAATAAATTTTTTCAAAATTGTTGTTTTTAACAAAGTGAACATTCACAATGATGAAAGGATACTTAAGTATTTCTCAGTGCTTTCCCAAGGGTGGCATGATTTCCAACAGGGTAAGACATTTGTTCATATTCCTGGCATGGTTGTATCCTCTTTCTCCAGATTGTTGTTGGGGTTGTTCCCCAAGCAGAGCTTCTATAGAGATCTTGTTCCCTAAGCAGAGTGTTTGTTAGGACTTCATGGTCCTCTCCAACAGTATTTCTCTCCTCAGCATGGGTGTTTTCCCTCTTGGAAGATTCAGTAGTTGGTGGGTTGACATCCCGGTACTTTGTCCGCTTCCTCAGTACAGTCGCCTGCAGAGTTTGTTGGTACGATATACTTCATCTGGCTATCTCTCCCCATCAGAGAGTTTGTTGAGGTTTTCACCTCTTATCCCTTCAGCAGAGCAGTGATTATTTCCTTCTCAGCAGCCTAGTAGCTTCCTCTTGGGAGGTTCAGCATTTGGTGGTTGATCCCCAGCTTTCCTCCTCATCCCCAGTGGAGCCGCCAGTAGATTTGTGGTATGATGGATTGTATCTGTGATGTTTCCCTGCAGTATCTCCAACAGAGTTGGTACCCTCAACAGAGTTGCTTTTGTGGCAATTTCTGCCTATTGAAAATCTCTGTTTCCCCAGCGGGGTAGTTGGTGATCTATCATCCATAGATTTTGTTGACTTCCTGATGCTTTGATCCCCAATAGAGTGGCTTGTGTAGCCGAATCTACTTGTGTGATCTATTTTTCCCTCAGTGGGTTTATCCTCGATGAAGTGGCTGGCAGTATCCCTTAGTAGAATTGCTTGTGCGGCTATATTCTACTTGTGTGTTCTGTTCTCTTCAGCAGTGAACTCTTGTTTCCCAGTCGATGTTGAGGATCCCCCTGCAGAAATCTTGGGATTTCCCCAGTTCCCCAACAAATTTGTCTTTGTGGCAGTTTCTGCCTATTGTGAACTTCTGTTCTCCAGTTGGGTTGATTGATGATCCATCACTCAGAGATTTTGTGATTTCCTTGATATCTCTGATCTTTTGCTTCCCCGCAGATCTTTGCTTTTTAGCATGTTGATCTCCAGCAGATTGGCTTTCCAGTTGGACCTCTTTGGTTGTTTTCCTCTGGAAGTGTAGTACCGGGCGTTTGGTTCCTGGGCCTGTTTGTGTTAGATATGTTTGTTTTGTCAGCATTCATCAAACATAAATCACGCATATTCATGCATACTTTCAACATTCAGATACTCATGTTGCATTTTTGCCATATATCTTTTGTTTGTCAGCATTCATCAAACATAAATCACGCATATTCATGCATACTTTCAACATTCAGATACTCATGTTGCATTTTTGCCATATATCTTTTGTTTGTTGTCTCCTGCTAATGGTTGTTTTCCTCTGGAAGTGTAGTACCGGGCGTTTGATTTCCTTGATATCTCTGATCTTTTGCTTCCCCGCAGATTCTTCCCAAGCAAATGTTGGGTGTCTAATCTCTCAATACAGAGTCAGCCCCATAAGCAGAAAGTGTCTGTTTTTCCTTCTGCAATTCCCCACTGAGATATATCCTCGTGGATGGCGGTTGTTTCCGTTTCCTCCCAACACATATATTGGGATGGATCTTCCTATTGAGTTATATCCTCATTAGGACGAGTCTTGATTCAATTTGCCTTTTTGGTTTGATCCTGGATCGGCATTTTTCAACTGTCTCTTGTGCTTCCCGGTGGAATAAATGAATAAATTGCCCAGTAACCGGCAATAATTCTTTTTATCCCCAGCGGAGTTTTGGGCCTCTACCCAGTAACCGGTAGTTGTAAGTCCTATGTTCCTTTTCCCTCTTGGCGGAATTTGTGGTTATATACCTTTTATTTCCTCAGGAGAGTTGTTGGTTTTCTACCCAGTATCCGGTAGTTGTAAATCCTGTATACCTTTTTCCCCTTTTGTGGAATAGGTGTTTGTGAACAGTTTTGTTCCTCAGCAAGAGTCGATGGTTTTCTACCCAGTATTCGGTAGTCGTGAATCCTTTTTTCTTGCTCCCCAGCAGTTGGTGGTTTGCTGTAAACCCTATTTTGTTTCCCCGTGCGGAGTTGTGATTCTTCCATTCCCCACGCAGAGAGTTGTTGGTTTTCTACCCCGTATTCGGTAGTTGTAAACCCTACTTTTATCCCCTAGCAGAGGTAACCGTTGTGGTTCATTCTGGTTGATGGTGGATTTTGTGGTCTTCTACCCAGTATTCGGTAGTTGTAAATCCTATGTTGTCGTTGTCTCCCTAGCGGAGTCTGTGCTTTCTTACGGGTAATTGCCGGTTGCTAGCAATTTTATCCTTAACCAGAGTTTGTGGTCTTCTACCCCGTATTCGGTAGTTGTAAATCCTAATTTCTCTCCTTTGTAGAGTTAACCTTGTTGTTCATCCTAACCGATGATGGTTACTCTTTGTGGTTATCTTAATCCAGTATTCGATGTTGATATTTCCTCTTTCTTATGGGTAATTTCCGTTTGCTAGCAGTTGTATCTCCAGCAGATCTTTCCTTGTGGATAATTGCCGGATGCTAGCAATTTTATCCTCAGCGGGTCCTTTAACCGTATGCCAGTGATTTGTTCCCCGGATCATTGATTTTTGTATCAATGCATCCCCTAGTGAGTTTCTCTTTCATTTACCCTTTTGCTTGGTAATGATTGTTGCTCCCTTTGATCGATCATCTTTATATACCTAGTTTTGGTATCCCGATGCCTTTCTTTTCGGTCGATTTATCCTTTATTAACCCAGTAGCCGGTTGTGGATAATCTTCCATGCGAGTATGTTATCCACGTTCTGACGGTAATGGATAATATATCTCATGCACTCTTCAGTCGAAGCCTGTTGTGTTTCCCCAGTCGAGTAAGATTCGCATTCCTTTGTGGAATCGAATATTTGTTGTTCTCTTGGATAATTGCCGGATGCTTGCAATTTATCCCCTGTGAGTTATCTTTCGTTTACCCTGTTGTTGTTGGTATCGATTGTCCCTCTATCTTTGGTTGGTCACCTATTATATACCCAGTAACCAGTATCTCTGGTGTCTCTTCCTTTTCGAGTGTATTATTCACGTTCTGACGGTAATGAATAATATATCTCATTCGCTCTTTGGTTGAAATCCTTTGTTGATTTTCTCCAGTGGAGTAAGATTCGTATTCTTTGTAGAATCGAATACCCATCCTTTGATAAGTTTGCATTTTGCTCTCTTCAGGATGATGAGTGTCTTGGCATATATACCAATTCACGTTTTCGGTAGGTCACCTATTATATACCCAGTAACCTGTATCTCGGGTGTTCCTTCCATGCGAGTATATTATCTACGTTCTGACGGTAATAGATAATATATCTCATGCGAGTATACTATCCATGTTCTGACGGTAATGGATATTGTATCTCGTGCGCTCTTTAAGTTTTTTTCCCCAGCTGAGTAAGATTCGTTTTCCCGTTGCGGAGTCAAATGTCCATCCTGTAAGTCGATTTGCTTTTTTCAAGCCCTCCTTTCGGATGATGAGTGTTTTGGCATATATACCAATTCACGATTCGGTCGGTCACCTATTATATACCCAGTAACCGGTATCCCTGGTGTTCCTTCCTTTCTACTCCCTATTATGACCTTGGTCCCCTGTGGAGTCAGATTTTCCTGAGTTGATGTACCTTTTTCAGGTCTTTCTCAGACGTTTGGTTGAATGATATCTCTCACCCTTATACCGGTCTTAGATATTCATTCTTCTTGAGCTTGTTGTTCTTTCACCCAATAGTCGGTGTTTAGACCACATGTCTCTTTGAGTTTGATACCCAGTAGCCGGTAACACCTCATCTTGCAGTTTTTTCTCCAGGAGAGTCTCTTTGTTAGACATTCCCCAATGGAGTTTCCGTTGTGATTTTACCCTTGTGCTGTATTGGCGTTTTCCCCAATATATGCAGTTTTCCCCGGCAGGGAGGTTCTGTGTGAATTTTTCCCCGGTCCGAGTCCGGATTCTCATCCGAAGTATCCTTTATGGATAGTTTGAGTCAGCTCGAGTCTTTCCAACGGATGTGTTTTCCTTTGGAATCCCTCTTTTCCCTGTTTGAGTCCTTTGCTCCCCAGTGAGGTCTCTAGTCCAGTCGTGTCCTGCTCATGCTGTGTCTAGTTCTTGTTTCCCCTAACTCAGAGTCGTGTCCTACTCACGCAATTCTTTTTCTTATCCCCATGAGAGTCCTGTTAGAGTCTCTGTTCCTGGTGAGTGTATTACTCCGATGGATCGTCTTTTCTTTGTGGATCTATATTCCCCACAGAGTTTTGTGTCTTTGCATGCATACATTTGCATCATGAGGTCTCTTAGGGACCAAAATTTATCTCATTACTGTTATTTAAGCCCATTCTACCGCGTCGAGATGAAGATTTTAACCTTCACTTCTCCGGCTAGAATGACCTTAAATAGGGGCATCTGTAAGACCCCAATTTTGTCCCTAAGATCCCTCATGGCATCATATCATATCATTTCATTGCCTCAAGGATCATTGGACACCTTGCTTCCTTCCCTATGGGTGAGTTATCTTTTTGAGAGTGATTCTGGATCACCAAGCATGTTTGCATTTGTATATCATTTGCTTTTCTTTTTATCACTAACCAAAAGTACAAAAATATGTCAACCTTTGTCTTGCAGATGAAGTAATCAACAGGTCAAAGCAGTTAAAGGCAGTCATTGAGTAATAGATGGTGGTCATTTTTGAGATTTTGGATCCCACAATCATTCACAAGAGTTCATATGACCTATGATGTTATGTTGAAGCAAGATCCCAAGTGGTAGAGGCTTGAATTTCATCAGAACATGGTCAGGTCATCTGAAGACCTAGAAAGTCAACTGCAAAGTCAACTGTGGATTTGGAGGTGGGAAGTGATTAGAAATACTTCATTCATGTTCAAAAAAGTCTCATTTGACATTTCAAACATCAACAGTGAAGAATTTAAAGTCAGGTCAAAACTTTCCAAAAATAGAAAGTGACCTATAATTTGAATTTGCCAAAAATGGAAAGGTTTTAGCCCAACTTCAACTTCTAATTACATCATCAAGAAAGCTTCAAATGAAATTTGGTTGAACAAGAAAGTTGTAGATCTTTCTCTCCCATTTCCAAAAAGTCCAAGATCATCAATTTCTCATGTGTGGTTAAGGAGATATGATCAAAACATGGCAAAGTATGCATGGAACTTCAAATGAGCATAACTTCTCAACCAAAGCTCCAAAATGAGTGGCTCTTTTTGCATTGTTCTTCTTTTGACCTCTAATTTCCAAATCATGAATCACATTACATGAATTGTCTTCATATGAGCATTTGGTAATTCATTGGTTTTTTGGAGGGAAATTTTAAAATTCAAATTTGGAGCATTATTTGAACATTTTGCTATTACCATTGGCTCCAAAATCAGATTTTAAGTGGAAAATGAAGGGAGTTCGTGCACTGTTCACACATGCATTTCATGCATAGAGGTGAAAAACCAATTTGCACTTACACTCCATAACTTGCTAATTTCATTTGCATTTGATCTAAACCTGATTAGAGCATGATTAACATTGCATATATAAACTAAAACCTAACTGTTTTCAGAGGAGCACCCATCTTTTCAGATCTAGATCAAGAATCTCAAATTTTTCTCTAAAAAATTTCTTCAAAATTCTTCATATCCAAGCACTTTCTCTTGCTTGATTCTGGATCCTTAAGTGTTATTGAGTAGAATTGCACGTGGAATTGAAGCAAACAGAGCCACATTGAAGCATGCTCGAAGCTTTGGATATCCATGGTGATTTCAAATTATGTTGAATGCAAGCACAATTGAGCTTCAATCTTTCCTCCAATCATCCATACAAGCATCATAGAAGATCTTTGGAGCATCACAAGGCCTGGATAACACGATTCAACAGATCTGCTCTTCAAGAGGTACATAAGTTGCTTTAAGTTCATTGTGAACTTTGCTTTGCTTGGTTGCTTAACCACTTAGGTATAATTTCTAATCTTCATGTAGTCTGGAAGACCTACTGTTATTGGTAGGCACCTGTCTGAAGTCCTCCTTAAGAGGCAATGCTTGTGATTGTTTACTCTTTGTGCCAAGCAGGAAAAGTCCTCTCATGAGGCAATTGGCAGATAAAAGAGATGTGTAATCCATCTCCTGCTACTCAGTGTGTCATTCACCTTGCTCACACCATGTGTTGATGCATTGTGAATAATAACCCAAGATCATATAGAGTCAATCATTTGTGGAGAAGAGTTCCAACTTTCTGAACTCCCACACTTTCCATTGTTTAAAGCTCTCCCAGCCCAGGGATAAGAGCTATGAGGCACATCCCTCATCTCCATTTCATCTGCTTCACCCTAACTCTCAATGTTAGGGTTAAGAGCACAAATTACCCCATTCTAGTTGGCTGTAAAGCCTAACCTTGCTTGAGCCTAATTGATTGTATATAGTGTGTGCTAATTGACTTGTTTGTTGCTCACTTGATTCATCTGTGCATATTTGCTTGAGTGTGTCTTTGTGCATTTATCTTCATCACTTGTACATCATTGCATGATCATTGTTCATATCTTTGTGACACTTTTGTTTGGCCATTGAGGAGTCAATGATAAGTCCATTTATTGGCAGTTGTTTCCTATGATCTGGTGGGATTTGGAACTAAGACCATTCATTGGCATTCCTTTCCTTGGAGTCGAGTGTAAGACTATTTATTGGCAACTTGTTTCCTCTTGGTTTTTGCATTTGTTGTTTGTTTCTTGTGAGGAGTCAATTGTAAGTCCATTTATTGGCAGTTGTTTCCTATGATCATTCTTGTGAGACTAGTATAAGTCCATTGATTGGCATCTGGTATCCATGTTTCATTTTGCTTTGAGGAGATTGGTATAAGTCCATTGATTGGCATCTGGTATCCATGTTTTGTGAGATTGGTGTAAGTCCATTGATTGGCATCTGGTATCAATGTTTTGTTTTAGGAGATTGGCGTAAGTCCATTGATTGGCTTTCGGTATCCATGTTTTGTTTTGTGAGATTGGAATAAGTCCATTGATTGGCATTCAGTATCCATTTACTTTGTCCATCTGTTATTTGCTTTGTTGCCTATTCCAAAGGAATCACTTGAATCATCTACATATGATTTCAAGAGGTGAACATCTAAGAAGTTTTACTTCCTCACCCTCCCACCTTTTGTTTCTTTAAACCTCCATGTGCATGTTAACCCAAAACCTGAAAACTATTGTGCAAACATTTTCGTTTCTTTTCAAATTAGAAACCTAGGCCTTAAGCCTTTGATTTTCAAACTTCATTTTCACAATACTTCTTTTGAATTGAATTCTAATCATACTTTAACCACTTTTGTGAATAATCCTAATTGGTTAATTTCGCTCATTCAATTGTTTTGTGGTTTTGTCCATTCTTGATAAGTTTTCATACATTAGCCATAGGTTTGATTTATCCTGGTTGGTTGATGTTAATCTCACCTTTTGTCCTTAGTGATTGAATTGTAAGACTTCCTTGCTTATTATAGGGTTAACCCCTCACTAGGAAGTTGAAGCTTTTCTCACATGGTGGACTTGTTGTTTGTATAAGGTTGAGTTTTCTCCCGTGGATAACGAAAGACCTCAGGGCTTTTGTTTAAAAATGAGCCCACTCATATTTTGGAAATCTTTTAGCCGAACTACGAGGTTTTGATCCTGTAAAGGTACGTAGGCAATGGTTATCCATCCAAACACAAAAATAATAACTTGTATATTCTTTTCTCATCCCTTCAATCCATGTTTGCACAATAAATATTTCATAAACAAATGACATTTCGTACAACAAGTGTGAAAAGAGGTTCCCTAGGAGTACCTAGGACGTTTTGGGTGCCTAACACCTTCCCATTACATAATTAACCCCTTACCCAGATCTCTGACCTTTTCATTAGTTTTCTATGTGTAAAACTTCTTAGGCTTTTGTTCGCTTTTTAGCCATTCCTTTGGATAAATAAAAGTGCGGTGGCGACTCGATTCTTTGTATACTTTGCTTTTGATTTAGTCAATAAATCATAAAGTGATGAATACACCGCTACACGGGTAATATCTGGAAAGTTACTAGGATTCATTGTTAATGAAAAGGGAATTGAGGTTGACCCTGCGAAGGTTAATGCAATTCAAGAGATGCTTGAGCCAAGAACTGAGAAAGAAGTCTGAGGGTTCTTGGGGAGTTTGAATTACATTTCACGGTTCATTTCTCACCTCACAACTACTTGTGAACCCATCTTTAAACTGTAGCGAAAGAATCAGGCATTTATTTGGAATGATGATTGTCAAGAGGACTTCGACAAAATAAAAGAGTATATGCAAGAGCCTCTAATTCTTATGCCCTCTGTTGAGGGAAGACCATTTATCATGTATCTTACCGTCCTTGATGAGTCGATGGGGTGCGTATTGGGCCAACATGACGAGTCTGGCCAAAAATAGCATGCTATATATTACCTAAGAAAAAAGTTTACCAGTTGTGAAATCAAATATTCACTTCTTGAGAAAATTTGTTGTGCTTTAGCGTGGGCTGCTCGCCAGCTGAGGCAGTATATGTTGACCCATACAACCTTATTGATCTCAAAAATGGACCCAATAAAGTATATCTTTGAAAAACCTACTCTTACTGGAAGGATTTCCAGGTGGCAAATGATTTTAACTGAGTATGACATTCAGTACACTATGCAAAAAGCAATTAAAGGTAGTGTTGTTGACTATCTGGCCCATGGAAGATGATTATCAACCAATGAAGTTTGATTTCCCTGATGAAGACGTTTTCTTTATCCAAGATCATGTAATTCCTAGACTAGAGGAGGGATCCGAGCCAGGATCATGATGGACGCTTGTGTTCGATGGTGCCTCTAATGCTCTTGGGAATGGTGTGGGATGTGTCATTACTTCTCCAACAGGCTTCCATGTTCCTTTCACAGCCAGAATCTATTTTGACTGTACCAACAATATGGCTGAGTATGAAGCTTTCATTTATGGTATTGAAGCTGCGATTGACATGAGAATCAAGATCCTCGAGGTGTATGGGGACTCAACTTTGGTCATTAATCAAGTTAATGGCAATTGGGAAACTCAGAATGAGAATTTGATCCCTTACAAGGAGCACATCTTGAAACTGATTCCTTATTTTGATCAAATCACTTTTGAGCACATCCCAAGAGAAGAAAATCATTTGGCAGATGCTCTGGCCACTTTATCGTCAATGTTCAAAGTTAAGTGGGCAAATGAGGCTCCTTCTATCAGAATTATGAGGCTGGACGAGCCAACATTCTGTTATGAGGAAGCGCAACATGAAAAGCCTTGGTTTTATGACATCAAAAGGTATCTCGAAAGTCAAGAATATCCAGAAGATGTTTCAATCACTGATAAGAAGACCTTGAGGAAACTTGCTGCAAAGTTTTTCCTGAATTGTGATGTTCTTTACAAGCGAAATCATGATTTTGTGTTGCTCAGATGCGTGGATAGACACGAAGCAGCCAAAATTCTAGAAGAGATGCATGAGGGTTCCTTTGGAACACATTATAGTGGACACACCATGGCCAAAAAGATTTTGGGAGCAGGATATTACTGGTCCACTATGGAGGCTGATTGTTTCAATCATGCAAGAATTTGTTACAAGTGTCAAATCTATGCTGACAAGTTGCATATACCTCCCTCTCCTTTGAATGTTTTGACCGCTCTGTGGCCCTTTGCAATGCGGGGAATTGATATGATTGGAAGGATCGAGCCAATTTCTTCTAACAGTCATATTTTATCTTGGTTGCTATCGATTACTTCAGTAAGTGGGTCGAAGCTGCATCTTTTGCAAATGTCACCAGTCAAGTGGTCGCACGTTTCATTAAGCATAATATCATATGTCGGTATGATATTCCCAAAAATATTATTACTGACAATGGGTCCAACCTCAATAACAAAATGATGAAAGAACTGTGCGAGAGTTTCAAAATCAAACATCACAATTCTTCTCCGTATCGACCGAAGATGAATGGTGATGTCGAAGCGGCCAACAAGAATATTAAGAAGATTATGCAGAAAATGGTGGTGACTTACAAAGACTGGCATGAGATTTTTCCTTTTGCATTACATGGCTATCGTACTTCAGTGCACACTTCGACTGGGGCAACCCCTTTCTCCATAGTCTATGGTATAGAGGAAGTTTTACCTGTTGAAGTTCAGATTCCTTCCCTAAGAATTATAACAGATATTAAGCTTGACGAAGCTGAGTGGGTTCAGAATAGACTTGATCAATTGAACCTCATTGATGAAAAGAGATTGGCAGCCATTTGTCATGGTCAGGCATACCAGAAGCGGATGAAGAATGCTTTTGACAAGAGAGTACGACCCAAAGAATTCTTGGTTGGTGACCTTGTTCTGAGAAGGATTTTACCTCCGAATCAATCTGATCCTAGGGGCAAGTGGGCCCCAAATTATGATGGACCATATGTTGTGAGAAAAGTATTCTTAGGTGGAGCCATGATGCTCACAACTATGGATGGGGAAGACTTTCCACACCCTGTCAATGCAGACGCAGTTAAAAAATACTTCGCATAAAAAGACCTACTAGGTCGACGACATAGGAAAAAAAGGGCATCCCGACGAACCCAAAAAAGAGAAAAAGGTTTGAGAAAAAGTTAGGGATAAAAAAAATAAAAGAATGAAAAAGAAAAGTTTGTAGACCTGCTAAGTTGAAAACCCGAAAGGGCGACTTAGGCAAAAATGGGTATCCCGGTGGATCGAAAACCAGAAAGGGCAGTCCAGGCAAAAATTAGGGATTTAAAGCGAATAATTGTGTTCTGTTGTGGGATCAAAAGCATCTTTTTGTCAAGCAAGTTTGTAACTTTTGAAGGGTAGGGTTCATTTCAGTCGTCTTCGTCAGAGAGCAAGATATTGAGGAACTTCGAGGTCAAGAAAGTTATAGCAGAATCATAAGCCAGTGGAAATCCAGTCGCACATTGCCACCACTGTACCTTTTCTTTTTTATGTTTGTACGTAATTACCTCTTTTTAGGAATTGCTTCCTTATGTACATAGCCTATTTACAGGCCCGTCAATTAATAAAATGAGTCGTTATTCATAAATTTGTCTCTACTTTTTTTTACTTTTACTGTTTTGATTGCAAAGAACGTCCAATTTTTCTGACAAATTTTGCATCTGGAAATATAAAGGCTTTGTTTCAAACATATGATTTAAAAATAAATTTAACTTACTTAATAAATGTGAATGACCTGGCGATGGTTGAAGTTGCCAATTTATACCTGGGGCACATTGGTTTGTGTTCTAGATTCGTTTGAGCATATGTGAATTTGTTGCGCCAACAAGGGCACAAATTGTTGGGTTCATATCTCCCCAATGAAGATTGCCTCAGATAGAGCACTTTACTCTCAGTGGAGTCTACAAGAGTTCTCTTCCCCCAAGTGAAGTTTGTTTCCTGATGTTTCTCGAAGGACTGGTGTTTAGAGTCAACACAAGATTTGATATCCCCAATGCATACTACTTTGTTAGTTTCTGATCAGAGGTCCTTATTCCTCACGGAGTTGAGTAGCGCGTAGAAGTCAGAGTTTGGTTCTCTTCCTCGCAGATCAAGTTGTTATGACAAATTAATGTTTGCTGACGCTGTCCCTGGCAAAGCCCGATTTCGTGTCTATAAATTAAAGTTTACATTGAGATTTCACTTCCCTAGCAGTTTTTTCAAACAGAGAGTTCCCGTCTGACAGGTTTGAGGAAATTTCTAGGTGAAGTATTTTACTCCCCAGCAGATGTTATTATAGTTGTGCTTACTCCAAAAAATGTTTATTCTCGAAGCAGATTTGGATCCCCAACTGACTTTTCATCTCTAGTTGTGTGAACTTTTTCATTCCCCAGCCGAGTTTTGGGTTGAGAATTTTCCTATTCCCTAGTAGAGTTTCTTTTTTGAGACTTCTTATTCAAGATTTCTCATATCTCCGAGAAAAGAGTGTTTTTGAAGTTTTTTCCGCAAAGATTACTTCATTACCTACAAGAGTTTACGCCGGACTTCTCTTATTCCCAGCAACGCAGAGTTTCGTTTGTCATTTCTAGTGGAAGCAGTGACAAGTTTGTTCTTCTCCCCGTCAGAGTTTGCATTGAAATTTAATTTCTCCAACAGAGTTTGCAATTTATTTTTGCGATTCCTCACCAGGCTTTGTAACTGTTGTGTGGTAGACAAGTTATTTTGGTTTGTTTTCTCCTGTGAAGATTAGTTCAGGATTTCTCTCCGAGTTTTCTGATTTGTTTCTGTCACGCCGCGACAGGGCGCCCTTTTTCATGCATCATATTGCATTGCATATACCAAAAGAAAAAAATAATAAAAATAAAAATTCAAACATGCATTAAGACATAAGCTTATTTTGGTTGTTACCTATTGCTATTCACAGAAATCTTTCACCTGTTGTGTGATCGTTTTGTGAGGTCAATTTTTGGCATTCACCTGTTGAGTTGTTTTGTGGCTATTTATCTTTGGCCTTACGCTGGTCAGTTTTTTGTTTGATCTTGCGTTGATAATTCCTCTTTTTGTTTGGCCTTGCATTGGTCAGTTTCAGTTTTTGATTTGGTTTGGCGTTGACCATTTCTCTTTGGCCTCATGTTGGTTAGTTTCAGTCTTTGATTTGATCTTGCATTGATCATTTCTCGCTTTGTTTTAGCCTTGCGTTGGTCAGTTTTAGTTGTTGATTTGATCTTGCATTGATCATTTCTTCTCTTTGGTTTGGCCTCATATTGGTCAGTTTCAGTCTTTGATTTGATTTTGCGTTGATCATTTCTCGCTTTGTTTTGGCCTTACGTTGGTCAGTTTTAGTTGTTGATTTGATCTTGCGTTGACCATTTCTTCTCTTTGGTTTGGCCTCGCGTTGGTCAGTTCCAGTATTTGATTTGATCTTGCGTTGATCATTTCTCGTTTTGTTTTGGCCTTGCATTGGTCAGTTTTAGTTATTGATTTGATCATGCGTTGATCATTTCTTCTATTTGGATTGGCCTTGCGTTGGTCAGTTGTTTTTTTGATCTTGCGTTGATCATTTCTCGTTTTGGTTTGTCCTTGCGTTGGTCAATTTTAGTTGTTGATTTGATCTTTCGTTGATCATTTCTTCTCTTTGGTTTGGCCTTGTGTTGGTCAGTTGTTTTGTTTTGATCTTACGTTGATCATTTCTCATTTTGGTTTGGCCTTGCGTTGGTCAGTCTTAGTTGTTGATTTGATCTTGCATTGATCATTTCTTCTCTTTGGTTTGGCCTTGTGTTGGTCAGTTGTTATTTTGATCTTGCGTTGATCATTTCTCATTTTGGTTTGGCCTTGCGTTGTTCAGTTTTAGTTGTTGATTTGATCTTGCGTTGATCATTTCTTCTTTTTGGTTTGGCCTTGCGTTGGTCAGTTTTAGTTGTTGATTTGATCTTGCGTTGATCATTTCTTCTCTTCGGTTCAGCCTCCCGTTGGTCAGTTGTTGTTTTGATCTTGCATTCATAATTTCTTTTTTTCGTTTGGCCTTGCGTTGGTCAGTTGTTTGATTTGATCGTGCGTTGATCATCTCTCCTTTTGTTTGGACACTCTCTTTGATTTGGTCTGGCGTTGACCACTTCTTCTTGGGTCTGACCTGGCGTTGGTCATTTTCTTACCTGGTTCTGCTTCTTTTGGGTTTGGAACAGTGTTTGTTTCCCCCAAATTGCAAACTTTATGGTTCTTTCGGTATTCAATCCCCTTCTACCTTGATAGTTCAAAACTCTATTTTTTCTCTCTCAGGTTTAAGTTGATTGAATAGGGGCAGCTGTTGCACCCCAAAATTTGCTCACTTGGTTTTCAACCATCATATGCTTATTGCTTCTCATACATTGCATTTACATTGGTACTTGTGTGTGGGATCAAGGATTGCTAGAGCTTGTGATCATCAGTTGAAGATGGAAGTTTTCAAGGAAAGTTGTGTGAGACCTCATACTCACGAGTATCTTATTGAGTCAATATCATTGGCTTTTTGAAATTCCCCAAGAATCTTTGAGGAATCAGGGTGTGGCTTCAGTTACTTGGCCCTTAAGCCTTTTGATCAGGAATTAGGGTTTTGGCTCCTTTCAAGAATTGAGTTGAATTTTCATCAAGAATTTGTTTCTTTGATAAATTGATGGCCCAAGGTATCAAGTATGACCATTGGATTCATCACAAGACTTCTCAAAGCATTGCATTGGATGATTGTTGAATTTTGTCCTGATTAGTGAAAAAGTCAATTGTTGGTCAAAGGCTGTTTCTGACAAATTTCTTGAGCAACTTGGTTCTCAATGGATTATATGTGTACTAGGGCATCCTCATTTGGATCATGGACCTTTGATGGGTATTATTTGATGTCCAGTGGTTTATTCTTGATTATTTGATTATTTGAGCAAAAGTCAACTGTTGACCAAATGGACTTTTGGTCAAAGTTGAAGTCAAAAATCATGTTTCAACATCATAAGGCTTTTGGTGAAAAAAATTCAAGGGAAATGTGGTTTTGGAAGCTAAATTGTTCATGAAGTAACTTGGTGAAGTGGAAATTTTTCTAAGTGTAAGTTACTTCATAGTGCTGATTTTGTAAAATTCATAACTTCCTCATTTTTTATTGAAAATTTGCAAACTTTATATGCCTGGAAATCTGGGAAGAAGACCTACAAGTTTGTCAAAATGTAGCCATTCTTTTTGACTCAAATAAATCCCATAACCTATTTGGATCGTGAATGAGAGTACCTCGCCTTCTATTTGCACCATGCAACCATTTTGGCCAATTTTACACTTAAAACCTCATTTTTGCCAAAATTGCCAACTTTGATATTTCTCTCTCTACACTCCACTAACGTGTACCATATTTTTCCCATGTACTACTGCACTTATGAGGTGTCCAAAACGCACAAACCCCCTAGCCAAATGTGAACAAAATGCAACCTTGCTTAACAAGTTGATTTTTGGTCTTATCTTCCATTTATGCCCTCCAACGTCTCTTTGCTTGCAATGAATCTGCTACCCTCACTTTGGGGGCCTATATAAGCAAGCCAAGTCGTCCATTTCAATAGACACAAGCTCTATCTTCCCCTTTCACAAAAAACCACCAAATTGGTCTTATCTTTCTCCCTCTTTAATAAAGCCTTTTCTCCAGAATTTCTCAATATAAAAACTCTTTATTTGAGTTGAAGGAAGAAGAATTTACAAGAGTTTATGGGTTTCTTTTGATTTTGGAAGCACAAGGGGGCAGTGGACTCTTTATCCACTTGGTAAGCTTGTAAAACCCTAACCATGGCATTTCAAGATCTGGAAATTATTGTATGTGTTCTTGATGTTGTTTAGAACATTTTTCATGTTGAAACTTTCCATTGGTTCTTGCTTGATTTTCTGATTTTTGGATTGGAAGTTATTTGATGAAAAGTGATTTTTAGGCAACTTCTCGCCCAGATTTCTCTCTCATCATTCATCCTTTTGAAAACAATTCTAAACCAAAGTTGTAGATCTCTCTGAGATCTACAACTTTGGTGTTAACAACTTTTTATTTCGTTAAGAAACGAAGGAGAAAAATGGAAGTGAAGTTTCCTGGTTGGAATTCGTGAAACATGATTTCAAGTGAAAAAGTGATTTTTAGCCAACTTCTCTCTCATATTTCTCTCTCATCATTCATCCTTTTGAAAAACTTTCAAAACCAAAGTTGTAGATCTCTCTGAGATCTACAACTTTGGTATTTACAACTTTTTGTTTCGTTAAGAAATGAAGGAGAAAAATGGATTACAAGTGTACAGCTTGAAAATCGTGTTTCACGATTTTATGAGGAGGTTTTGAATTTTTTTTGCATTTGCATGGCCATGTGGCACGTTGTGCTTGGCTCACCTTGTTTTTGTCCTCTAGCACCCAATGATTGGATTTGTTTTGATTGGCTTGGCATGGAATACCATGTGGACATGTTTGACCAACTTTATTTTTAGTCATTTATTTTCTTCTATTTTCTTTTACTTGTTTATTTTATTAAAAATATTTTTAATTATCAAAAAAATATATAAAATATTTTCTGAAAGGTATTTGTGTCTATTTTTTGTTGATGATTTTTATTTTATTTTTACATTTAGTTTTCTATTTTTGGTATTTCAATTTCTAAAATGTGTTTATTTTGTTATTTCTTTTATATAGCTTATGAATTTAATTATTTATGGCCAATTTATGAACCCTAGAAATCCCAAAAAAATATTTTCATATTACTCTGAGTTTTCTGGAATTTTTTATGGTCTTGGACCAAATTAATTTTTAGTTTTGCTTTGTTTTAAAAATCGGACAAGATTTAAATGGATTCTTGAGGTTTTATGGTTTCTACATGAAGTTTCAATGTAATTCCTTCACTCCCATTGGTCATAAAAATTCACAAAAATATTTTATAGCTTTTGTAAGATGTTAAGTTGATGTTTGTTATTTTTGTAGATTTTTTTCTTCTGTTTTTGTGCCTTGTTCAAATTTATTTTGTTCAAAGGTTGTTTTAGACTAGTTTGTGAGCTAGTTTCAGTTTTTCTTTTTGTTTTGGTGCTGCCTTGATCTTTTGGCTTGAGAAAGGATATGCCTATGACTAAATATTTTGTTTGGATTTTATATCCTATTTTTCCATTTTCTTTGGGTTTTTTTCATGAGCATCCTTTTTGCCTAGTGTAATTTAACCCAACTTTATTTTGAAGTTTGTGGACATAACTTAATGATTCGTTTTAGGTATGTAATGGTCATTTGGATGCTTAATTGGTATGTCAACTTATTTTCAATTGTTGGAAATTTTAAGTTGATCATTTGGCTTTTACCTTAAGCATATAAGTTTGTGTGGTTTGTAAACCCTAGTTTCCTACCCTTTTGATCTTTTAAGCCAACTTTCACTTTGAACTTGACTCCATTGATGCTTAGAAGAATGATAAGCTTAAGGATAGTCTTATAAAAGACTTGAGAGTGATGCAATCCAACTCCAAATCATGTACAAATTCTACTGAAACCATCATGTGCAAGCATGCAAATGGAAATGATCATGTATAGTTCAATCTTGCCTAAACACTTATCATAATGAATCCATGCGCAAATCCTTCAATTTTGGTCCAAATGAGATGATCTTAGATGTTTTGGAAAGGTGAAATCAAGGGGAACAACTTTCATGTTGAACACTTTTTCATTTGAAGCTTGGATAATGATGAATTTTGAGGTGGAAGTTTGGGAAATCAAATGAGAAAAGTCCCAAGTCAAATGTTCACTTCTTCCACCTTGAATAACTTTTTCTATGGACTTCAAATGATAATAGTGTTGGTTCTATATGTTGGCATCAATTTTGGTAAAACCTAGAGTTTTCACAAGTTGTCACAAGTGTTGTCTTGACATGAGATAACAGGTTCCTACAAGGTGTTTAAAATATGGTTGTGTAGGATTTTGCTAAGATGTCAGACCCGATGTTAAGACATCTGTTTACAGAACATTCAGTCTGAATGTTATGTATTTTGTGATTGCACTTTTTATGCTAATCTATGTGTGATTGATGAGAAGATTGAATGCGCCATTCAATCAGTAATTAAAACCAGAGTGATTTATTTTCCAACAAGATATGATCAGCTGTCATAAGAAGATACGAATGGAAAATAGTTTTATGGTTTTTTGATGTCCAAGCCCAACCAAACGCTTCTATATAAAGGGCATGGAAAACCTGGTTTTAACACACAAGAAATAACAAACAAAATAGTGAGAGAGAATAAGGGTTTTAGTCTTGTGTGAGTGTGTGTATTGTGAGCCATTCATTCATCCATTGATGATTGAATTGGACTGACTTTTGAGTTGTAATTTGTCCACTCTAAGCTTTGAAGCATGAGTGTGTGTTTACTTGGTTGAAGCTTTTAAGCAAGATCAAGTATGTGTTCTTGAAGAGTGTCTTCTTTCATTGTAATATTTGTTTTTACATCACTGCTGTGATTGAGGGGGAGTGAGTAGGATCTCTTATCTAAGACTTCTTAGATAGAAGTCACACGGGTAGAGATTAGGTGAAAAGACTGTAACTTGAAGTTGTTTACTGAGAGTCTTTGAAGTAATTCTGTTTAGTGGATTTCCTTCTTGGCTTGGTAGCCCCCAGACGTAGGTGAGTTTGCACCGAACTGGGTTAACAATTGCTTGTGTCACTTGTACTACTGTTATTTATCTTTTATCCTGATTATATTGTTCAGATATTAGTGTTGTGACATTACCTTCGACATCTCATATCTGATACCAGAATTTTAATTGGTATCAGAGCAGGCATCCTGCTCTGGTTCTGGGTGAGATTTAGGGACGTTACTTTCTGGTACTATGGATAGAGACGGAGGATCTGTTCACAGACCACCAATTTTGGATGGATCTAACTATGACTACTAGAAACCTCGAATCGTAGCCTTCCTGAAATCTTTGGATAATAAGGCTTGGAAGGCTGTTCTAACAGGCTGGGAACATCCAATTATTGCTAAGGAAGGAGAAGTTACAACTGATAAGAAGGTTGAGGAACAATGGACCAAGGAAGAGGATGAACTAGCCCTTGGAAACTCTAAAGCATTGAATGCTATATTCAATGGGGTTGATAAGAATATCTTCAGACTGGTGAACAACTGTGAGGTGGCTAAAGATGCTTGGAATATTCTCAAAACCACTCATGAAGGTACCTCTAGAGTGAAGATGTTTAGATTGCAGCTGCTTACTACCAAATTTGAAAATTTGAGGATGAAATAAGATGAAAATATTCATGACTTTCATATGAATATCCTTGAAATTGCTAATGCCTCAGGAGCCCTGGGTGAGAAGATGTCAGATGAAAAACTAGTGAGGAAAATACTCAGGTCACTTCCCAAGAGATTTGCCATGAAAGTGACAGCCATAGAAGAATCTCAAGACATTTGCAATATGAGAGTGGACGAGCTAATTGGATCTCTCCAAACATTTGAGTTGGGAATGTGTGATGGATCTGAAAAGAAAGTCAAAAGCATAACCTTCATGTCAAACACTGAAGAGAAAGAGGAAGAAAGTGGTCAAGATACTGAAGATCTGGCAAATGATGTAGCATTACTGGGGAGACAGTTCAACAAACTTCTGAAAAAGATGGATGTATGGTCTAAGTCTAATGTCAAGAACATCTCATCTGACATCAGTAGGTCCAATGATGCTGGAAGAAGAACAAGATCTGATGAAAAGTCCAAATAAGGAAAAGGAGTTCAGTGCTATGAATGTGATGGGTATGGACACATTAGAGCTGAATGTGGGACCTACCTCAAGAAACAGAAGAAGAGTCTTGCTACTACTTGGTCTGATAAAAGTGAAACAGAAGGAGAGTCTGCCAATCTTGTGACTGCCTTGACTAGAAGATGGGGTTCTGATGAAGACTCAAGTGATGATGAAGTAACCTTTGATGAGTTAGCCAATACCTACAGAAAGTTGTGTTACAGAAGTGAAGAAGTGTGTCAACAAGTGGAAATTCAGAAGAAATTGATAACACAACTGGAGGACGAGAAGATAGAACACTTGGACACCATCTCTAAGTTGAAGACCGAAGCAGTGTTCTTGAACTCCAAACTAGATGAGATGACAAAGTATGTCAGAATGCTAAACAATGGATCTGACACCTTAGACAAAATTCCCCAAACTGGAAAAATGGCAGGAGACAAGTCTGGCCTTGGGTTCAATGAATCCAAACCTGAGTGTAGTCATACTGGTAGCAAACCAAAGATGTCACATCATATGTCACAACATCATAAGGAAAGACAACATAAAGGAAAACACCAAAGATGGAGATGTCATTACTGTGGAAAATTTGGCCACATAAAACCATTCTGCTTTAAGTTGTATGGCTATCCTAGTCCTTCTCATCATCAACCTAGACCCAAACACCACATCCCTGTCAACAAAAAACAGTGGGTTCCTAGGACTGGTGCTACTAACCTGATAGCTCGCACATCCTTCAGAGTTTCAGCCAAAGAAGACTGGTATTTTGACAGTGGATGCTCCAGACATATGATTGGAAGCAAAAACTTGCTAATTGACCTTCATCCTCATGCCACCAGCTATGTAACCTTTGGTGATGGAGAAAAGGGTGAAATCAAGGGGATTGGAAAGCTAAACTGCCATGGAGTCCCTAACCTTGACAATGTGCTACTTGTTAAAGGACTGACTGCAAACCTAATCAGCATCAGTCAACTGTGTGACCAAGGTCTAAATGTAAACTTCACAAAAAATGAATGTCTGATTTCTAATAAAGAAAATGAAGTGATCATGAAAGTAGCCAGGTCTAAGGACAACTGCTATATGTGGAGTTCTCAAGACACTGGTTATTCATCAATGTGTACTCTAGCCAAAGAAGAAGAAGTGAAGCTATGGCATCAAAAATTGGGACATCTGCATCTTAAAGGAATGAAGAGGATTATATATGTTGAAGCTGTTAGAGGAATCCCAAACTTAAAGATTGATGAAGGAATATTTTTGGGTTACTCAACAAACAGCAGAGCATTTAGGATCTTTAATTCTAGAACAAAAGTAATGATGGAATCCATCAATGTTGTTGTTGATGATCAATAGACTAATGTCACAGACGATGTTGAGACATCTCTAAATGATGCCCCAACTGATTTCCCAGACAAAACTGATGACAGTGAACCTACTCAAGCTGAACCTGAAGCTGACAAAATTAATAAGGGACCCTCTATCAGAATTCAGAAGGATCATCCTAAAGATCTCATTATAGGAGACCCAAATATAGGGGTCACAACTAGATCAAGGGAAGTGATCTCACATGGTTGTTTTGTGTCCAAGATTGAGCCCAAGAATGTCAAGGAAGCCTTAACCGATGAATTTTGGATCAATGCCATGCAGGAAGAGTTAGGCCAATGTAATACCCCAATTTTGACCCTAAGATCCCTCATGCATTTCATCACAAGCGATATCACTGGGATCATGACTTGGCATCCTCCTTACCCCTTTTCATTGGGTTTATTTTGGGAGAGATCACCAAGCACTTTATGATTATATCATACTTGTATTTTATCATTTTTACTAACAAAAATACCAAAAAATATGTCTTTGTAGTTGTCTAACTCTTTTGTAGGTGAGGGACATGATTTCCTTGATTCATTATTCACATCTAGGGTTTGAGACCCTCATGAACAAAGAGCACCATCAAGAATTGATTCAAGAATGGTTATGAGCATCATGTATGAGTCCCAATTACTTCTACATGTTATATTGATCAATTTTGCTTCAAGAGTTTGAGGGTGATTTTCCTTGGAAACCCTAGTTTGACTGGGTATCTTGAGTAACTTCTCCAACAAGCTATCTCACCAATTGATCAAACTTATCAGGGGACACTTCAAAATTCATCATCTTATGCATATATGATCTACCATGATCCAAGAAAGTCAAGAGAATTGGAAGTTAGCAAGTTGGTTGATGGTGGTTGGCCAGATGAATTCATCTGATCAAAACTGGGTCTCCCTAGACCCCATCTCCTACAATTTTCACCATATGAAAATGATTCCAAGAGAAAACTTACTCTAAATGACATTATAAACAACTTTAATGTTAAGACCTAGAGCTATTTTTTCTTGGAAAATCATTTTCTATGTTGAAACATTATAGGTCATTTTGTCTAAACCCTAATTTGAAAGTCAACTTCCCAAAGCCATAACTTGCTCAATTTTTATGAGATGAAAGATTCCCAAGTTGAAAAATCAAATCCAATGTGTCTAATTCAACTTTGATGTTTGGAGTGAGATCTAATTCAACTTCTTTGCACATGTGATATGAGGCTACATTATAGGTCACTTTTGACCTATACCATTGATAAAGTGATTTTGCCAAACTTCAAAAATGCATAACTCTATCATTTCAAATCTAAATGACATGAAATTGGTGACCGTTTTGAAGGTATTTGAGAGAGCTACAACTTTGATGAAGACACCTTTCTCATTTGAAGCTCCCCTAAAAAGTTAGCAAGGTGGAATATTGAGACATATGGCTTGACACTTAGAAAATTTTCAATATGTCAATTTTTCCTAACTTCCACCTCAAATATCTCCAAGTTCCAATCTCCAAATGAAAAAGTGTTCAACATCAAACATGTTCCTCTTGATTTCACCTTTCCAAAGAGCTTAAATTCATGCATTTTAGGTGAGAAATGCATAGGCTGCTCATGGCTTAAACATGTTGGTATCATGTGTCATGGATCAAACTTCAAAATCAAATTCTCAATTTCCTTGCATTCCAAGCTTGCTTCAACATATCTGAACTTCAAATTTGGACTTTAAGGAAATCATCACTTTGACAATTTTGGAAACTTGAATGGAGTGCGTAATTAACACTTGAATCATCTATAAATTGAAGCTCAGTTGCTCATAATCAGGACACACACTGCACAAGCTTTGATTCCCCCTAGAAAACCCTTCATACCAAGAAGATAAACCTGGGAAATTCAGTTGAATTTGAGCTTGAATCTCCACTGTTTTGGAATTCAATTCTCCAGGAGTCCTTTGATTCTAAGCCATTCCATTACATCTCTGCAAGCAATTGGAGTGAAGCAAAGCACGATTCAGATCAAGATCTAGCAAGCCCAGACCTCCATTGAAGGTATTTTGAAGAAAATTTGATCTCTTCGATTCTCCTTGTTTCTTGCTCAATTCTCTTGATTATTATGTTGGCTGAAGTCCTACCAATGTAGGCAAGGTGTTTGAGTTGTTTTGATGATGAATCGAAGCAACTCAGATCATGAACCTCATTTTTCAATTCCACATATCTCTCAATATAGTTGGAATTGGAAGAAATGGAGGTGATATTTGTGCTCAATGATGTTTTCTCTTTAAAATCATGTTCCTGTTTGAAATTTTGGTGAAGGTTGATGATGACCAGTCCGGCGAGGCTCGCCGGTGAAGACAACCGGAGCTCTGGCTCCGGTGATGATGTGGTTGAGGTCTAGACCGTGTGATCCAATTCTTGTGTTCTAATCTTGGTTGTGCATTGTGATTAACAAGTTTACCACGCAGTTGACTATCGCCTTGGTGGAACGCGCGATGTGGATCATCAGATCTGCCACCTCAATTAATGAGGGAGATCTGAATGTCCACGTTTTTTTGTAATTTATGATTTTCCATTTTATTCCATTATTTTCAATAATTCATAATAAATTTAATATTGATCCAAAAAATATGGGACTTTCACAAAAAAATTTCAAATATTTTTCTCTTTCTTATTCTGAATTAAAATTATTTTTTGGATCATTATTAATATTTTTCATGAATTAATTGATTTTTCATTTGTTTTTAATTGTTTAAAAATATTTTTAAGTGTCCAAAAATTATGAAATTTTTTATCCAAGGTCCTTTAACCTTGTTTGACCTATGATAAATCACATGGCCATTTATTTGGTGTTTTGATGTGATTTTAGTATTTGGACAAAACATATTTGAATTTAATGCATTATTTTAATATTTTTAATTGAATAAATGCCATTTAAATTGTGTTGACCATTTGGATTGACTTATTTGAGTTTCTCATTTGTTGTTAGGCCTTGGTCAAGGTTGATTTGACTTTGTCAAATTAATATTATTGGATTTAGGGGATTGATGGAATGTACATTCTGTCGCAACCTGAAAAATACAGTGCGCGAAAAAAAAACAACCGGCGAAAGAAAAAGACAGAAGAGTCGCCACCGTGCGTTATTCATCCCAAAAGAGGGAAAGGAAACGCTCGAAGTAAACCTGAAAAAGGAAAGGACAAGACGGGGTCTCGCAACCAAATCTTGGGTTCGGGAGTCGGTTATGCGAAGGGAAGGTATTAGCACCCCTACGCATCCGTAGTACTCTACGCGATCCACTTCTGTAGTTTTCGTCTAAAGGGTGTGAGTTTATCTTGTGCTGTTTACCAAAAAAAAAGGGTTAAATGCAAATGACTCGCGCGGATGTCGCATCCACTGCATACGTATCTCATCTGAATATGAGAATCAGAGTCTTCGTAGCTCGGCTGACCTATGGGTTGGGGGATGTGTGCTCGCTAAGACATCGCGTCTTATGCCTACGTATCTCATCTGGAATGAGAATCAGAGCAAGCCGTAGTTCGGCTAACTACGGGGTTATGGATTGGGTTTTGGACGAACGACGTCACTACGCAATCTACCGGATACTCGACCTTTGGAGACTTACTCGCCTGTAGTAGAAGGAGTTAATGTGTTGCTTTGGTTTTAGGGTTTGGGATGCTCATGCAAAAGGGCAAAAAGGCAGTCCTCGACGAAGGAACCGCGCTACCTGCAGGGATACGAACACATACAAAACAAACATGTATAAAGTAAATGTGCCAACAAGGGGCTCAGAAGTAAATAAACAAAAGAAAACAAATGCCTCCTATCGAGGTCTTCCAGCTAAGAAAGCGATAAAATGCGAAAAAGAGGTAAAAGTACCACACGGATAAAGATCCGAAGTAACAGCAATTAAAGGAGTAAGAAACCCAGGGATCTCCCAAGCTAATGCCAAGAAAGTGGGTCAGTACAGGTAATCGGAATGAACCTCCAGGGGTTATCCCACAAATAAAGTGGGAAACCACGCAAGTTATCCCTGCAAAAGTCATGTGAGCCCTCACAAAAACTCAACAAAAGGGTTAGTGAAACACGATAAGCATTTTTTTCATGGACAACAGTATGGTTTCAGAAACCTCAAACCCTGTGGCATACACTCAAAAATTAAATGGTTAAACATTCAAGGCATTGTTTATACGTTCATATACATATTAAACCCATGGGCAAAAACCTAATGAAATTCATCCATCATACCTCATACATTCAGATGATCCAAATTAAGAGCATAAAGGTAATGGGAATAAGGGCAAACCTGATTGGAGAGCTTGATTGATGTGAGGCAGAGGTGATTCTGTGTAGTTGAGTTCCCTTCAGGGTTTGGAGGCTGCTCTGAACTCCGTTAGGTCTTCTCTCACTATCTTTTTCCTCAGGGTTTTGTTCCAAGGAAACCTCAGAGTGTTTTTGCTTTTCTTCCTTTTTCTCAAGTGAAGCCTTGGTATTTATAGACTAAATTTCATGGTTTTGTGGGCTCAAATGAGAGAGACCCAAGTCCAAAAAATTTTATTATATTTTATTTATTTTATTATTATTATTTTTGTAAATTTTTTTTTTTCGGATCTAATTCTGATTGACATGATGAAATGCAATATGAAATGCTAAATGAATGCATGAATGAGGAGGGCAAATTTTGGGGTGTTACAGCTGCCCCTATTCAATCATCAGCTAAACCGAATAGGATGAAAGCGAACAGCTTATCAGACAAACGGGGTGAGCTGTGATTGAATACCGAAGACAGACCGAAAATTTGCGCTCCGAGAACACCACAAAAACGCGGAAATACACCGTGCTGTTTATTTTCTTCCGATCCTCTGGCTTAATCTGGAGTTTCGATCCTCTGGCTGAACCTATACTCAATTTAGTCCTCTGGTTGGATATTAATTTTGATCCTCGGGTTGGATACGATTTTGATCTTCTGGCTAGATCTTCTTCGATCTTCTGGCTAGATCTCCTCCGTTTCGATTCTCTGGCTGAATCTATTTCCATTGATTCTCTGGCTGAATCTACTTCGATCTTCTGGCTAGATCTGAATTGTTGCGATTTTTGATCTTCTGGCTAGATCTTCTTTGTTTCGATTCTCTGGCTGAATCTACTTCGATCTTCTGGCTAGATCTGGATTGTTTTGATGATAAATTCCCGTCATTAGGATCCCGCATCTGAGGCATGCGCTGGTTGACCCTCTTTTGAAATCTACACCCAACCTTCATATTAGATATGCAGCTTCGAGAATATTCCACTTTTGGGCTTCGTACATATTCTTCGGGCTAGAACATGTTGTAACGACTCCTCAATTAGACTTGGGCTTGCTGGGGAAATAAAGCTTGTAGGCGACTTCACTGGGGAATCTTCAAATTGAGCCTTAGGTTGGCTTACTGGAACACGATTCTCAGGCTGAATCTTCGAAATGACCCTCAGGCTGGATCACTGGAACACGATTCTCAGGCTAAATCTTCGAAATGGACCCTCAGGCTGGATCACTGGAACACGATTCTCAGGTTGAATCTTTGAAATGACCCTCAGGCTGGATCACTGGAACACGATTCTCAGGCTGAATCTTCGAAATGACCCTCAGGCTGGATCACTCACGCTTGATCCTCTGGCTGGATCTCATGACCTTGGTTGTAAAGTAATTCTTCAGTCTGCTTGGAAGAACCTGTTTATCAGCTTATGTGTATGCTTGATATGATATGCATGCAAATGCAAATGTTATGCATGGTGTAAAAACAAATCTGCTTGGGGAAGCAAACTCTGGTAGGGAACAGATCGCTGTATCAATCCTTGAATGCTCTGTGGGGAATGATCCGTCTGCCGGGACCAATGAGCCACCAAAAATAAATTGGCTGCTTGAAAAGTTGACCTTGCGGGGGGAGTATCAACTATGGAAACTTTTCTCGGCGAGGCTCTGTGAGGAGAGTCTGTGGGGAAAACACTTCTTGGGGAAATGTCGTAGGAAACGGCCTTTGCTGGGGATATGAACTTGCTAATCGCCCTCAAGCTGGGGATTAACAAATCTATTAAAAATAATCTGCTGGGGAATGAGATGAACACTGGGAACGCCACCCTCTCATCTGTTGGTTATGCAACCACTCCGCTGTTGCTAGGAAGATACAGTCTGACACTGTCAACTCCACTGGGGATATATAGTCTGGATACTGTCAACTCTACTGGGGATAGACAGTCTGGATACTGTCAACTCTGTTGGGGAACATGCTCTGCTGAGGAGAGACTTTGTCAACCGCTTGGGGATGAGGATTCATGACTTGGCATCCGGTTCCTGTGACCTGCAACCAAAAATACATGTATGCCTCGGGGGAATTACTCGGTTTGAATTCACCGTTCGGGATTAAGCACATTCAAAGCAATTTTAAATGTTTTCCTGTGCAAATCATCTGCAAAAGCCACCATTATGTTCATATGCAATATGTTTTATCAAAAATTCGGACATTTTTGCAAACAAACTGATAAATGAAAAATAAAGAGGCTCTTTAATTGAATTATTCGACTCTTACTGGGGAGAAAATTTGTGCCAGGAATAGGCGAGGGTATCAGGAAGCTGATCCCTGAAAAGAGGTGATCGCTATAAAAAGAGAACTATCCTAATGACAACGGGGATACGAGGTCCCACTGAGTTTCGACTCTGCTATGACTCGTATGTCCTCAAGACGCTCTGCTCATCTTGCTTTCTGAAGTGGATGATTAGTCGATCTTTAACCTTCGAAGATTGCCGGATTGAATGAAACGGTGATATAACACTGATGAACTCAGATCGCAGTCGTTCGCTTATTCCCTAACTTTTGCCTGGATCGCCCCCTTTTTCAGGTTTTCAATCCACCGGGATACCCCTTTTTGCCTGAGTCGCCCTTTTGGGTTTTCGACTCACCGGGTGTACTCTTTTTTTATATCCCTAATTTTTGCCCGAACCTCTTTATTCTCTTTTTTTTGGTTCGTCGGGATGCCTTTTTTTTGCCTGGACTATTCTTTTTATCGTCCAGCGGGTCTATTTTATGCGAAGTATTTTTTTTTAACTGCATCTGAGTTAATAGGGGACGGGAATCCTTCGCCATCCATGGTTGTTAGCATCAAAGCTCCGCCATAGAAAATCCTTTTAACCACGTACGGACCCTCATAGTTCGGTGTCCATTTGCCCCTGTGATCTGTGTTGGGAGGAAGAAATCTTTTGAGTACCAATTCACCGACTTGATACCCCCAAGGGCGCACTTTCTGACCAAATGCTTTCTTCATTCGTCTCTGACCGAGATACGTCAATTCTGGGTACGTAGTTCCAGCATAGCACCATTTCTTGTTGGTTTGATTGATGACCAAAGCTGAATCCCCGTATACATCCAAGGTTTTAATCTGTATGTTGACGGCTTCCTCAAGTCTTAGGATACATGCTTCGTATTCGGCTTCATTGTTGGTGCAGGGAAAAGTTATTCTGGCACCAAATTGCATATGAAGCCCCTTCCGGTGTGATCAATACTACACCAACTCCGCGACCATTGACGTGGACCGCCCCATCAAACATCATAACCCATTTGGATTCAGGGTCAGGCCCCTCCTCCGGGAGTGGTTCCTCTCAATCTTTCGATTTGAGAAACATGATATCCTCATCAGGAAAGTCAAACCTCATAGGTTGGTAATCATCAATCGGTTGCTCTGCAAGATAGTCTGACAAGACACTTCCCTTGATGGCTTTTTGTGAAGTGTATTGGATGTCATACTCTGTCAGTATCATTTGTCACCTAGTAACCTTTCCGGTAAGTGATGGCTTTTCAAAAATATACTTGACTGGATCCCTTTTTGATATCAATAGAGTCGTGTGAGTCAACATATACTGTCTTAGTCGGCGAGCAGCCCATGCCAAAGCGTGGCAAGTTTTCTCGAGCAATGAGTATCTTTGTTCACAGTCGGTAAACTTTTGCTAAGGTAGTATATTGCATGCTCTTTTCGACCTGACTCGTCATGCTGACCGAGCACACAACCCATTGACCTTTCTAATACAGTCAAGTACATGATCAACGGTCTTTCCTCTCGGCCTGTAGACTGGCCCCGATCTTGATCTCTTTCTTGTCGTCTTCGGTCCTCCTGTTTCAACAATCTGGCTAACCCTTCAGGAAATTCACAATCTTCCTCAGCCCCTTCTTCGGCTTGATAGATAGGATTGTCGAAGTCATACTTGGCCATAGCAGTGTCGTTAGCAGTGAGATCCGAGTGGTCGGCTCTGCATGATGGAGGATCATGCTTTACCTTAGAATGAGAGATTTTTTTTTTGAAAGAAAGGAAAAACGAAAAAAGAAACATTGCCATTTTTTTTGTAAAAAGTAAAAAAAACTGAAAGAAAGAGAACACAAAATTGTTTGCAAAAGCCGTCATTTATTGATGATAAAAATAATTGCGAAATGTAACTAAATGGATGGCCCTACAAATGAGCCGTTACACCTTGGGCAAAGTGTAAGACTTTATTATGCATGTAATAAAGGAAAACAATAAAAATCACTCTTTCAGCAGAGTAACCCGGACGGTTTTTTCAGACGACCAATTGTCGAGCTTTTCTCCCGGGACACACGGGCGAATCCAGCTATCTAAGTCACAGTCGCTGTCAGCCTTGTCTTCATCTGCAGCATTGACGATGTGGGGGGAAACCAAACCCCCGCTGGAGAGAGTACCGGTTTCATTCTTCTGAGATCCCGGAGCATACCCCAATCCAAACTTGTCTTCTTTGATGACTGGCTCCACAAATTTGCCCCAGCCTTGGGCATTACCAGCTTTAACCACTTCGACAGCTTGCTTGTATGAAGAGATAGAAGTCCCGACCTTCTCAAACTCAGGTGAAAAGACAACTTCGGGCGCGACCTCATTGATGTTTGTAGTTTCGAAGCCCTGACACAGCATCTCATGCATCTCGCCATCCATCTCTACATACTTAAATGCAGACAGGTGGCTAATAAAAATATCCTCTTCACCACATACAGTGACGATCTGACCTTCTAGTTCATATTTGAGCTTCTGGTGGAGGGTAGAAGTAACAGCACCGGCAGCATGAATCCAAGGCCGACCTAGCGGACAGCTGTAGGCAGGCTGGATATCTATCACATAAAAGGTGCTCTTGAACACCTGCGGTCCAATCTTAACTGGCAACTCAACTTCGCCAAAAACAACTCTCTTAGAGCCATCAAAAGCCCTCACAACTAAGTTACTTGGCCTCAGGATGATGCCATCGCAATCCAACTTCATTAAGGCTTTCTTTGGAAGAACATTCAGAGAAGAGCCTGTATCAACCAAAACATGGGAAAGCACCACCCCTTTGCACTCCATTGTGATATGCAAGGCTTTGTTGTGATTCCTGCCCTCAGGTGTCAGGTTATTATCGGTGAAACCTAGCCCCCGGCTAACGTTTACATTGGAAACTACCGACTCCAGCTGGTTAACAGTTATCTCCGGTGGAACATAGGCCATATTCAGTACTTTCAACAAGGCTGCTCTGTGCGCCTCAGAGCACAACAATAGTGAGAGAATGAAGATCTTTGAGGGTGTCTGATTTAGCTGGTCGACTACCTTGTAGTCACTTTTCTTGATAATCCTCATAAACTCATCCACTTCCTTCTCGAATGCGGTCTTAGGAGGATCTTCCTCAGTAGTAACCTCTTCGGTGGATACCTGTTTCCCTTTAGCCTTGGCAGCTGCCTCGGCTTCAGTATTCGCGCGTAATGTTGATGGTGCAAATAGGCGTCCACTGCGAGTGAAGCCACCAACCCCTCCAACATTGTCTACAGCGGAGCTACCAATGTCAATGTCTTCTTCGTTAACTTTCTGCCCCTGGCAGTAGATATTAGCCCCATAGTGCCACGGGATAGCACTGTCTTTCTCATACGGAACAGGTCCTGGTACCGTGATGGTGATTGGACCAACCAAAGTCGGTTGAGGGCTGTCAGAGTAAATTGCGACTGGTGCTAAACTTTCGATGTTCGCCGCTGCTGGTTCTGTACTTTCTGGGAAATATATTGTTGTCGGAGCGAGTCTCTCGGGAACATATATTTCTTCAGGAGTGAAATAAAACGTCACCGTCGATACATCATTCTTCACCGGACGGGCCTGATCGAACTGAAGACAACCTTCATCTATCAGCTGCTGAATACCCCTTCTCAAACTGTCACATCCGTTTTTGGCAGCTTGACAATTTCTGCATTCTTCCCCACAGCCCGGGAAAATCTATCCTTTCAGAAGTCGGTCTTTAACCACCGATAGCGAAGTCTTCACCTTAGTCACATCAGAAACCAAATTCAAAGTTTCCCCACTATCAACAGCATTAATCCTCTGCCCGCCGTGAGCCGGCATCGGGTTCTGGATAACATTAGGCACCGGAGCAAAATTGATAGCCTGGGCATCTCTCAAATCTTGTACCTTTAACTGGAGAGCCTTGCAATTATCTGTAGTATGGCCAGGTGCGTTGGAGTGAAAAGCACATCTGGCGTTGACATCATAACCTCTAGGCAAATTATTGGGATCGATTGGTGGGGCCAGAGTTGTCAACGTAACCAGATTCATGTCAATCAGCTTGGGAAGTAATACTGAATAAGGCATTGGGATTGGCTCGATGAACCGGTCCGTCTGCCTTGGACGTTGTGGATAGTGTCTCTGCTGACCCGGATTACCTCCTTGTTGTTGATTGTTGTACCTGGGTTGTTGTTGCAGATGATATTGCGGTTGAGGAACAGGTGTTGGAATAGTGACTGCGGCCACTTGATCTTGATAATAATTAGGGCGTCCTTTACTCCTGCCTCTGCCGGCATACACAACGCTTGCCTCGCCTTCTTTTCTTCGTTGACCGTTACCAGCAAACGGTCTCTTGGGACCTGATGACTTGGAAGCACTATTGTCTTGAATTCGACCCATCTTCAACAGACTCTCGATTCTTTCTCCAGTAATTACTATCTCTGCAAAGCTGATTGACGGGCAAGCAACCAATCTCTCAATATAATTGCCTTGAAGAGTGTTCATGAACATGTCCGCCATCTCCCTTTCAGACATAGGGGGTTGGACGGACGCAACAATCTGTCTCCAACGCTGAGCATATTCTCTAAAGGTCTCCTTGGCAGTCTGGGACATACCTTGCAACAAGGTCCGATTTGGAGCCATGTCCAAGTTGTACTGATATTGCTTGACAAAAGCCTCTGCCAAGTCTTTCCAGCTCTTGATGGTAGTACGAGACAAATGAGAATACCATTCACGAGAAACTCCAGTTAGACTGTCTTCAAAATAGTACATCCACAGCTTTTCATCTTCCGTGTGAGCTCCCAACCTTCCCAAATAAGATTGGAGATGAGTGCGTGGGCAAGAAGCCCCGTTGTATTTCTCAAAAGTAGGGGGTTTGAACTTGTGAGGAATCCTTACTCCCTGAACCAGACCAAGATTTGTGACATCAAAGCCTAAGGAATTTTGAGACTCCAAAGATTTGAGCTTCTCAGCAAGCTCATCCATACGGCGAGTGGTCTCGAGGGCCTCGTCGTGCAAAGAAAATTGATCATACTGATAATCTGCAGTAACGGGGTGCCCGTTAATCCGAATTCCTTAATTCACATTGTACCTTCCACCAATACCATTTCCAACATTCCCTGTGTTGCCAACATTACCCGGGTTTCCATCAGCATTTGCGTTACCCGCGTTACCAGTGTTCACAGGGTTATCAGCGTTCCCAGGGTTACTAGGGTTTCCCTCAGCATTTAGTATCTCCACCTTCGGATCAGGCCTCGGTTGCCCAACCAATTCCCTCAACTTTTCTTGACCTGCTGCCATACCAGTCATCAATGTCATGAACTGATCCATCCTTTCACGCATATCAGCCAGCTCTTTCTGTACTTGGTCCATCGCTAGTCGTGGACGGTTTTCCTTTGTCGGGTATCTGTGAACTCGCTTGGGACCAATAACTGCCTGATATAGGGAACAAACATTAGACACTGCGGTGACACCTGCAAAACAAACAAGGGTTAATATGCATGGTATGCGATGCACTGCTTGTTCAGTTTTAAGGCACCCCCGTTTTGAAAGGGAATACCCTGCAAATGAATAAGCATGAGATGTTGGATGCAAATATGCAGATGATGTTATGCAATGCAAAGGCATGTCAATCAGAATTGATGGATCCGCTTGAACATCTGTCAGGTTGCACTTCCTGGAGAGAAATTCACTGAGGAATATAATACAAGACCAAAACTCTGCTCCAGAAAACCGGGTTGGTTGGAGGTTAAGGTTTCCTGAATTTAGCCCACCCCTCACTGGTAGGTTCTAAGAACAGAAGTTCGTCAGCTTCAGCCCTTCAATCGCGAATAATACGTTTACCACTGAAAGCTTGGCATTATTACGGGATAAAAGACCTCCACTGACTCCCCTCAACAGGACATCCTAAAGCAAGTTCCCAGTCTCGGGGTCCTCGGATTGATCAGCGAGAATGCGCCCACCAGAGCTAACATAATCACGTCTCGGAGGAGAGGCCTCGACTGAGTTCTCGGGAAATGGTCACCAGAGTCGACGATTTCTAAAGGAACACCGTGTCGTTACGGAACATCCGTAGGACATAATATATCCAAAAGAAACCTCGTCTGGGTGTGGTTCTTCACGAACGACTTAACGTAGCAACATGCCACGCAAGCCTCATGATCATCCACTCTAAAACCTGTGTGTACACTCAAGCCTGGGTAATGGGCTTATCTCTCATAGAACATCCCATCCCAACAAACAAATAAACAGATCCAATAGATACAACAGATGCATGCAAGCAGGTAAGCAAATAAATGTACAAAAGCATGAACACCCAATAAACAAGAAATCACACAAGCTAGGAGGGACTCGCTTAGGGAAGATGGACCAGCAAGAGGTCAACTTCTTAGTCCCCAGCAGAGTCGCCAGCTGTTGCAACCTGAAAAATACAGTGCGCGAAAAAAAAACAACCGGCGAAAGAAAAAGACAGAAGAGTCGCCACCGTGCGTTATTCATCCCAAAGGAGGGAAAGGAAACGCTCGAAGTAAACCTGAAAAAGGAAAGGACAAGACGGGGTCTCGCAACCAAATCTTGGGTTCGGGAGTCGGTTATGCGAAGGGAAGGTATTAGCACCCCTACGCATCCGTAGTACTCTACGGGATCCACTTCTGTAGTTTTCGTCTAAAGGGTGTGAGTTTATCTTGTGCTGTTTACAAAAAAAAAAGGGTTAAATGAAAATGACTCGCGCGGATGTCGCATCCACTGCATACGTATCTCATCTGAATATGAGAATCAGAGTCTTCATAGCTCGACTGACCTATGGGTTGGGGGATGTGTGCTCGCTAAGACATCGCGTCTTATGCCTACGTATCTCATCTGGAATGAGAATCAGAGCAAGCCGTAGTTCGGCTAACTACGGGGTTATGGATTGGGTTTTGGACAAATGACGTCACTACGCAATCTACCGGATGCTCGACCTTTAGAGACTTACTCGCCTGTAGTAGAAGGATTTAATGTGTTGCTTTGGTTTTAGGGTTTGGGATGCTCATGCAAAAGGGCAAAAAGGCAGTCCTCGACGAAGGAACCGCGCTACCTACAGGGATACGAACACATACAAAACAAACATGTATAAAGTAAATGTGCCAACAAGGGGCTCAGAAGTAAATAAACAAAAGAAAACAAATGCCTCCTATCGAGGTCTTCCAGCTAAGAAAGCGATAAAATGCGGAAAAGAGGTAAAAGTACCACACGGATAAAGATCCGAAGTAACAGCAATTAAAGAAGTAAGAAACCCAGGGATCTCCCAAGCTAATGCCAAGAAAGTGGGTCAGTACAGGTAATCGGAATGAACCTCCAGGGGTTATCCCACAAATAAAGTGGGAAACCACGCAAGTTATCCCTGCAAAAGTCATGTGAGCCCTCACAAAAACTCAACAAAAGGGTTAGTGAAACACGATAAGCATTTTTTTCATGGACAACAGTATGGTTTCAGAAACCTCAAACCCTGTGGCATACACTCAAAAATTAAACGGTTAAACATTCAAGGCATTGTTTATACATTCATATACATATTAAACCCATGGGCAAAAACCTAATGAAATTCATCCATCATACCTCATACATTCAGATGATCCAAATTAAGAGCATAAAGGTAATGGGAATAAGGGCAAACCTGATTGGAGAGCTTGATTGATGTGAGGCAGAGGTGATTCTGTGTAGTTGAGTTCCCTTCAGGGTTTGGAGGCTGCTCTGAACTCCGTTAGGTCTTCTCTCACTATCTTTTTCCTCAGGGTTTTGTTCCAAGGAAACCTCAGAGTGTTTTTGCTTCTCTTCCTTTTTCTCAAGTGAAGCCTTGGTATTTATAGACTGAATTTCATGGTTTTATGGGCTCAAATGAGAGAGACCCAAGTCCAAAATTTTTTATTATATTTTATTTATTTATTTATTTATTTATTTTGTAAAAAATTATTATTATTATTATTATTATTATTATTTTTTTCGGATCTAATTCTGATTGACATGATGAAATACAATATGAAATGCTAAATGAATGCATGAATGAGGAGGGCAAATTTTGGGGTGTTACACATTCCATCTCCCAAAATGAATGAATAATATTAATTTGGCAAAAGTCCTCCTTTGACTAATTTGTGATCTCATTCATTCCCCTTCCCTCTTCATCTAATTCCCCTTCTTCATCCATTCATTTCAATTGGCCAATGACATATCTAAGTCCTAGTGCTAGTTGATTGAAAGATTAACATGAGTATGGATGAGATTAGGCCACACCTTTGCATATTTTTTGTGTGTGGTATGTTTAATGAGCATAGTTCTTAATACTATGTCTCCAACATGCATTAACACCAAAAGTTTATTGCCCGGTCTCAAATAGTTGTGACTTCTACATAAGTCAAATTACGACTGCTTAACATAACGCTAAATTTGTGACATAAAATGGCATAAACATTCTAGTTAGTGAGATTGTAAGTCTCCCCCCTTCCATGGTATTGTGTGGAAACTTGGCCTTCTTTCCTTCCTTTAGAAGATGTTTTGGTTCAAGGATCCATGGTTGTAGCAAGTGGGTTGAGTGGTCTCCAAAGAATGTCTTAACATCAAAAAAAGCAAACAAAACTAACTACTAACTTATTAACCATTAACTTTTACTTTCAAGCTTTTACTTTTAATGCAATTTATTTTTATTATCATTTGTCATTGTACATATCATTCTAATTGTTTATGTTTATGCAATTTTCACTTTGTCCACTTGGACCATATTGTGTGATATACTTTGTTGCTTTGTTTGCTTGATTGGTCTTTGACCATTAATGCACATAATAATAACAAGAACCCTAAAAAGACAATTTGAGTGGACTGTTGTTTTGATCTCCCCAATTGGACTTAGAATCTAGGCAACATTCCTTTGCTAATGGACTTGGACAATGCCAATTTATTGAAAGACCAAGAACTTGCAAGTTTGAATTCATCTGATACATCATTCTAGATCTCTCCAGATTCATCTGCAACATTGATCCTTGTTAAGCTGTTATGTTGAACCTGTGACATGTGGATTTCATCTGCTACATGGGCTATTTTGAAGAAGATCATTAAAGTGGATAAGCTTGGATAAGGCCATGTTTATTTGATTCCTTTTCTCTTCAAGATTGATATAATTGTGCATTTGTGTGTTGCTTGATTCTAGAAAGTCCAAGGGAATTCTGGGTTTCTATTGACATACTTGTCTATTGGATTGCTCCCATTTGGTCAGATCTTTTCAACTTTAAACTTTTAAATTCTTGTATCTAGGGTAGTCTCTTCATCTTCTCCCCACTTCTTTAATTTCAAAATCTCTCTCACCCTTTTCAAAATCTTCTTTGTGTGAACTATTTTTGTTCTAAACTTTGACCACTTTTACAAAAAGGTAGAAACTTTGGCCTTATGCCATTGCATTTTCAAACTTATTTTCTTAAATCAAACTTGTAAATAAACTTAACTATACTTGACTTAAACTTTCAAAAAAAGCAAAGAAGAACTAACTCATTCAAACCATTTTAGGCCTTTGTGCCTTTCCAAACTTAATTCTTTGCTAAAACCAATATACTCACTTTGAAATTTCTAGAATGAACTACGAGGTTTTGATCCCTCATTTTTATGTTGGTACGTAGGCACAAGACCGAAAGTCTTGTCAAACACAAAAATATAATTAATGAATTTGTTTCTCATCCCCCCATTATATTTGTTTGTAAACATCACTTTGTACAAAATACATATGCACACAAAAAGGGCTCCCTAGGAGTACCTAGGACACTTTGGGTGCTAACACCTTCCCTCTGTGTAACCAACCCCCTTACCTGTGATCTTTGACTTTTATTAGTTTTTATTTGAAAACCTCTTACTATTTGGGTTTTGTTCGCATTTTTTCCCTTTTCCCTTGGAAACAATAAAATCGCGGTGGCGACTCTTGTTAATTGATCTTTTGCTTGTCAATAGCTTAATGATCATGAATTTCCCGCTACAGAAATTAAGTGGCGACTCTGTTGGGGAGTAGTCTCCAGTGGGTTTAGCCTACTTTTTGTGTGAATATATTTGTATATGTGATGTTTGTATATATCTATGTGTGATATAATCTAATTGTTGTGCTTGGTGATCTCTGAGTGGTGAGATAAGTTCTAACCCGAACTTGAGTGCAATTAAGATAGGAGGATGATATAGTCATGTTCGACTTGTGTGGAGTAGTCCTTAACAAGTTGGCTTGAGATCCATATGCTCAGTGGAGACTCCTTTGGATTTGGAAATGTCCCACAAGTATTTGTGGCTAGGCATGACTATTTCTAATTGGGTCTGAGAAGCTGAGGACCTTAGAACACCTAACCCATCTTGGCTTATTTAGGACGTAGTGCGGAAACTAATCAAGTGTAGACTTGATAACAGTTGTTATGCGATACTACACTCAGACGAGTTTCTCTTGAGAATATTATGGGTCGATGAGTTAGTCATCTTAACCTGTAATATCCGATAGATGGAATTAAGACTCTGGGAACTTTTTAGAACATGATCTATAGGTTTTATCCTTATTTCACTCCTTTGGGATGGTTCTTACCCAGACTCCATGCTTGTGACTTGCAACAAACCCTTGATTCTTGGTTGATCCAATCAAGTCTTGTCAATATCAATGGAACTTGGGTGTTGATAAGGTGAAAACCATAATCCACCAAAATGGATGATTGATCTTGACAATGACTTGATTCATCCCTTGACCTTTGTTTTCCTTGTGTGTGATCCCTTACTCGTGATTGTTGCATTCATGCATTTCATGTGCATCATAACATTCATCACACAAAATTTCAAGGAACTAAGGTGTCATTTGCAAATATTTTCAGACCATGGATTATGGACGAAGGAACACTAAGAAGTACAGTTTCAGATGTCCCGACTTGAAAGAGTTAAGGAAGCTAGCATCTTTTGTATTAGATCCCTTGGACTTTAAACAACGTCATGGGAAGCTTCTGTCCATTTTGTATGCTTATCTAGTGGGAGGATTGTTGAGTGTGTTGGTGCAGCTCTATGATCCTCTCTACCATTGTTTCACTTTCCCAAATTTTCAGCTTGAGCCTACCTTGGAGGAGTATTCTCATATTCTGGGGATACCTGTTTCTAGTAGAGTACCCTTTAGTGGATTGGAGGAGATTCCCCAATCTAGTATTATTGCTGAAGCTCTTCACTTGAAGAAGTCTGAGATAGAGGCTCATTGGGTGAAGAAAGAAGGGTTATTTAGGTTGCCATCTGATTTCCTCATCAAGAAAGCTACCACTTTTGCTCAAGATGGTCGTGTTGATGCTTTTGAAGCTATCTTTATGTTGCTCATCTATGGATTAGCTTTGTTCCCTAACATTGATGGTTTTGTTGATGTTAACGCCATTAGAATTTTCTTGATTGGGAATCATGTGCCTACTTTGTTGGGTGATATGTATTTCTTTTTGCATCTAAGAAATTCTAAGGGTGGTGGAATGATTGTCTGTTGTACTCCTCTTCTGTACAAGTGGTTTATTTCGCACTTGCCTCAGACACCTGCTTTTGTGGAGAACAAACAATGTCTAAGGTGGTCTCAGAGACTTATGTCTCTCACTAATGATGATATAGTTTGGTATGACCCATCTTTAAGAAGTTTGGAGATTATTGATAGTTGTGGTGAATTCTCTAATGTGCCTCTCATTGGTACACAAGGAGGAATTAACTACAATCCTGCTTTGGCTCTTCGTCAGCTTGGGTTCCCTTTGAGAGACAAACCTAATAACATGTTGTTAGAAGGTCTTTTCTATCAAGAGGGTAAAGATCCCCAACATTTGAAGCAGAAGATTGTGCATGCTTGGCATAATGTGCATAGGAAAGGAAGATCCGAGCTTGGTCCGTGCAATTGTGTAGCTTTGGAAGCTTACACTCTTTGGGTGAAGAAGAGAGCTTTGGAGTTGAAGATGCCTTATCCTTGCGAAAGACCTATGTCTATGGTTGTGGATGAGCCATTAACTCTCCCTAACCAAGATGTAGAGGAGTTAGAAGACGCGCTCACCAAGATGAAGCAAGAAAAAGATATATGGGAAAAGTGTTTCCATGCTTTGAGCAAGAAGCATGAAGAGTTGCTATTGGAGTCTAAGGACAAAGACGCACTGATTGAACTACTTGAAGACCGAGTGACGAAGAGACAGAGATAGCCAGAGGTTTCATATTCTAGCATGCCTTAGCCTTCCGTTGCTTGGAAGAGGATTGTTGACCAGTTTGTCCTTAAGAAGACTCAGATGAAGGCTTCTTTTGAGATCGAGATTCGTCGCATTCGAAGGAAGTATGCGCCTTCAGCTAGATCTTTTGACACTGTTGTTAGGGATCCTTAGGATGACTAGTCTCATTTTCTCTTATATCTTTTATTTTGGTTTATGAAATTATACTCAGTGTAATCCTTCCAATTTATATAAATGAAAAGAGATTTTTGGTCATATCAAAATTATTGCAATTGCCATTTCAATTTTTAGATATTTGCGAGTGATATAGTATGTTCCTTGGAAATAAAAAATGATCAAGCATTGCATTTCATGCATCATTTGCATAAGCAGGTTTTTTCCAGGTGTCTGATCAGTGTTCTTCTGTGCTTTAGCCAAGCTGACTCACCGGTACAAAACTCGAGCCAATCATTCAAAGATCATGGAACACCTTAAGCAAGAGAACCGAGAACTGAAAGAGGAGATTGCCCGACTGACTGCCATGATGGAGTCAGTTCTTGCTGCCTAGAGCGAAGCTTCTCCAACTCCTGTAACTCCTCCCGCAAGGACTATCATCTCTGAAGTGGTTACCTCTACAGTTTCTGCTGCCACCACCCATTTTGCTCTGAATCTACCTGCTGGGTTCCCTTGGAGAATGCCACCTAATTTTGTGCCAGAGGGTTTCACTCCCACTTTTGCTTCCATGTTGGCATCTAGCCCAGTCATGTTTGTGCCAACTCCAGTTGTGCACACTTTGTCGCGTGTAGAAGACACCATTTATCACTCCGAGCCATCTGAGGGCCCAGACATCTATGAGAAGATGGATGAGATGAAGGACCAATTCCTTGAGCTGCGCAAGGAACTGAAAACGCTGAGAGGCAAAGATCTGTTTGGGAAGAGTGCTGCTGAACTATGCTTAGTGCCCAACATGAAAATCCCAGTCAAATTCAAAGTTCCTGACTTTGAGAAGTATAAGGGAAACTCCTGTCCACTCAGTCATCTTGTGATGTATGCCCGCAAGATTTCAACCCAGACAGATAATGATCAACTACTGATTCACTATTTCTAGGATAGCCTGACAGGTGCTGGGCTCCGTTGGTATATGGGGCTAGATAGTGCAAGCATCCGCACTTTCAATGATCTAGGGGAGGCTTTTGTGAAACAGTACAAGTACAACGTGGATATGGTGCCAGATAGGGACCAGCTGAGGTCCATGTCTTAGAAAGACAAGGAGACATTTAAAGAGTACACCCAGTGTTGGAGGGAGTTGGCTTCCCAGATCACTCCTCATTTAGAGGAGAAGGAAATGACGAAGATCTTTCTCAAAACCCAGAGTTCATTTTATTATGAACGTATCATTTCCAGTGCCCCCAGTGATTTTACCGAGATGGTAAACATGGGGATGAGACTTGAAGAAGGGGTCTATGAAGGATGGTTGTCGAAAGAAGAGGCGTCAACTAGCAAGAAGTATGGGAGCAATTTTAGCAAGAGGAAGGAAAATGAAACAAATGCAGTAAGTAGTGGGAGGCAGAGAAGGCCTCAAGCAAGAAGGAGTTTACCACCCCGTCAACATCATCATCATCATCATCACCATCAAGTGTCTTCTATTATTCCAGTGTTTTCAAATCAACCAGCAACACCAATTCAACAACAACAACATCAGTATCAAAATAAATGTCAACAACAACAACCGCAACAAAGAACAAACACTTACAACAACAACAATTCCAACAACAATCATCACCAGCAACAGAACTTTTAGAGGAAGAAGGTTTCTTTCGACCCGATTCCTATGTCATATGTCGAATTGTACCCATCTTTAGTCCTCAAGAATTTCATTCAACCGAGGAATCCGCCACAGATACCAGAACCACTTCCTTGGTGGTATAAACCTGAACTTTATTATGCTTTTCACCAGGGTGCACCTGGGCACGACATTGAGAACTGTTATCCACTGAAATATGAGGTGCAAAAGCTTATGAAGAGTGGCATGGTGTCTTTTGAAGACCGCGCGCCTAATGTGAATGCTAATCATTTGCCCGCTCATGGAAATACCTCAGTGAATATGGTGGACGACTGTCCAGGTGAATATAAAGTTTTTGATGTGTGTTTCATTCGTGGACCCTTGGTGCAAATACACAAGGACATCTATATGGTGAGTGAATGTGAACATGATCACGAAGGTTGTGATATTTGTAGTATGAACCCAAGAGGGTGCGTTGTTGTGAAAAGGGACATCCATCGTCTGATGGATGAAGGCATGATCCAGATTTGTCAATATCGTCATGAAGATGACGATGTTAATGTCATTGTTCCCGTTTTCAAGCAACCAGAGCGGTTGGTGATGTAGTATGATAGTAGCAAGAATGTCAGCAATAGACCAGTTTCGTTGTTAGTAATACGGTTGGCGGGCCCAGTCCCGTATGCATCTGATAAGGCTGTACCGTATCAATACAATGCTACAATGATTGAAAAAGGTCAAGAAGTCTCGTTGCCTGTGACCAGTTCAGTGGTAAGCATTGCAAATGTTACGAAGGTGACCTACAGTGGTCAAGTTTTTGGGCCAGTTGTCATAGAGAATAAGGAAGAATTGATTGTTGGTAAGAAGGCGGAGGTGCCTAGTGTAGATCATGTGGGTTGTTCAAGAGATAAGTCTGGTGAATCCAGCAATTTGAAAGCCAGTAGTGATGATGATGAGGTACTCCGACTGATCAAGAGGAGTGAATTCAATGTGGTTGAACAGTTACTTCAAACTCCCTCTAAGATTTCCGTGCTGTCTCTGCTTTTAAATTCTGAAGCGCACAGAGAAGCACTCCAGAGAGTTCTTGAACAAGCATACATGGAGCAAGATGTTACTGTGGCTCAGTTTGATCATATTGTAGCCAACATCACTTCATGCAACAATTTGAGCTTTTGCGATGAAGAACTCCCTGAGGATAGAAGGAATCACAATCTGGCTTTGCATATTTCAATGAATTGCAAAGAAGATGCTTTGTCAAACGTACTAGTTGATACTGGATCGCCACTCAATGTGCCTCCAAAATCAACATTGTCAAAGTTATCTTATCAAGGAGCTCCCATGAGGTATAGTGGAGTAATTGTCAAAGCCTTCGATGGCTCTCGCAAGACTGTCATTGGAGAAGTGGACCTTCCAGTAAAGATAGGTCCGAGTGATTTTCAGATTACTTTCCAGGTAATGGATATTCACCCGGCCTATAGCTGTTTGTTGGGAAGGCTGTGGATTCATGAAGCAGGGGTTGTTACTTCCACTCTGCACCAGAAACTCAAATTTGTCAAGAATGGCAAGTTGGTAATTGTGGGAGGTGAGAAAGCGTTGTTGGTCAACCATCTGTCATCTTTTTCATATGTGGAAGCTGATGATGAGGTTGGGATGCTGTTCCAAGCCTTGTCTATTGCTGCTGAGAAGAGAGTTGGGGCACTTATGTCCTCTCTGAAAGATGCGCAGAAGATTGTTGAAGAAGGTCCTGTTAATCAGTGGGGGCGCGTGGTAGAGGTCGCCGACAACAAAGGAAGAACTGGTTTGGGGTTCCAGAAGGGCTCGTCAGCTGTTAGATCAGAAGAGATGCAACTCAGTTTCCGTAGCGGAGGGTTCATTCATGGGAATAAACAACACTTAGTTGTTGTGCTAGAGGACAACGAAGAGGAAGACTGCACCAACTTTGTGACGCATGGATAGACATGCAACAATTGGACTGCTGTTGATATTCCTATTAGTTTGCATCGATCTAAGTAATTGTGTTTTATGTTTTTTTTTTAAAAATCCTTCTCTTATGCCTAAGGGAGAAGTGAACATTGTTGGGCATTTTAAATTGATCATCAATAAAATTAATTCTATTCATCCACATCTCTGATGTTTTATTTTTACTTTTTGCTCAATTCTGAAAATGGTAATCACAAAAAACATAAATAAATAATATAAATGTCCATCTGCATAATATTTGGTCACAAATTCACTTCTCTAAAATCAAAATATCAAATCATTATGCAGGTTGGTTCCTAACCCCATTGAATACAATGATCCTTCTTCTTCTCCAAATTTTGAATTCCCTATGTTTGAAGCCGAGGAGGAAAGTGATGTAGAAGTCAGTGAAGAGTTGTCTCGTCTCCTTGAGCAAGATGAAAAGATTATTCAGCCATTTGAAGAGCAGATTGAGCTAGTCAACTTGGGTTCCGAAGATGATGTGAAGGAAGTCAAGATTGGGTCTCGATTGTGTCCAAATGCTAAGAAAGGGTTGATCGATCTTCTTTGAGAGTATTCATATGTGTTTTCTTGGTCCTATCAAGACATGCTTGGGTTGGATTCTGATATTGTGGAGCATAGACTGCCGTTGAAGCCAGAATGCCCGCCAGTCAACCAGAAGTTGAGAAGAACGCATCCTGATATGGCTGTGAAGATCAAAGAGGAAGTGCATAAACAGATTCATGCCTGTTTCCTTGTGACTGCTGAGTATCCGCAATGGGTGGCCAACATTGTGCCTGTGCCGAAGAAGGATGGAAAAGTCCGCATGTGTGTTGACTATAGAGATTTGAATAAAGCCAGTCCGAAAGATGATTTCCCTCTGCCACACATTGATATGTTGGTAGACAATACTGCTAAATTCAAAGTCTTTTCGTTTATGGATGGATTTTCCAGATATAATCAGATTAAGATGGCACCCGAGGATATGGAGAAGACCACATTCATTACACCCTGGGTAACTTTCTGTTATAGAGTGATGCCTTTCGGTTTAAAGAATGCTGGTGCAACTTACCAGAGAGAAATGACTACTCTTTTTCATGATATGATGCATAAAGAGATTGAAGTATATGTCGATGACATGACTGCTAAATCAATTGATGAAGAGGGACATGTTAAGCATTTATTGAAGCTATTCCAGCGTTTGAGGAAGTATAAACTCCGTTTGAATCCCAATAAATGTACTTTTGGTGTTCGTTCTGGTAAGTTCTTGGGCTTTATTGTCAGCGAGAAAGGTATTGAAGTTGATCCTGCCAAGGTCAAAGCAATACAAGAGATGCTTGCGCCCAAAATTGAGAAGCAAGTCAGAGGGTTTTCTCGGCCGCTTGAATTATATTTCCAGATTCATTTCCCACATGACCGCCACATGTGCGCCTATATTCAAGCTTCTTCGAAAAGATCAGTCTTTTGATTGGACCGAAGACTGCCATAAAGCATTTGATAGTATCAAGGAATATTTGCTTGAACCTCCGATTTTGTCTCTGTCTGTTGAAGGAAGACCGTTGATCATGTATTTGACTGTGCTAGAAGATAGTATGGGTTGTATTCTGGGTCAGCAAGATGAGACTGGGAAGAAAGAATTTGCAATTTATTACCTCAGTAAGAAATTCACCGATTGTGAGACTCGGTATTCAATGCTTGAGAAGACTTATTGCGCATTGGCTTGGGCTGCCAAGCGTCTGCGTCAGTATATGTTGAATCATACCACTTGGTTGATATCCAAAATGGATCCAATAAAGTATATATTCGAGAAGCCTACTTTAACTGGGAGAATTGCCTGTTGGCAGATGTTGTTATCAGAGTAACCATTTGGCTCACCAACCAATTGAAGATTACTAGTCAATGCAGTATGATTTTCCTGATGAAGAGATTTTGTACTTGCAAATGAAGGATTGTGACGAACCATTGCTAAAAGAAGGGCCAGAACCTGGTTCCTGTTGGGGAATGGTATTTGGTGGAGCTATTAATCAATATGGAAATGGCATTGGGGCAGTGATTATTACTCCTCAAGGCACGCATCTACCATTTACAGCTAGATTGACTTTCAAGTGTACAAACAACATGGCATAATATGAAGCTTGCATTATGGGGCTTGAAGAGGCCATGAATCTCAGAATCAAATATTTGGATGTCTTCGGTGATTCAGCTTTGGTAGTGAATCAGATCAAAGGAGAATGGGAGACGAATCAACCCGATTTAATACCATATAGAGATTATGCGAGGAGGATTTCAACTTTCTTTACAAAGGTTGAGTTTCATCATATCCCTCGAGATGAGAACCGGATGGCAGACACTCTTACAATGTTAGCATCAATGATTATGGTGAAGTATTGGAATGAAGTTCCCAATTTATCTGTGATGCGTCTTAATAGGCCAGCTCATGTGTTCGCTGTTGAAGAGGTCAAAAACGAGAAGCCGTGGTATTACGACATCCAATGTTTCCTCCTAAGTCAAATTTACCCACCTGGGGCATCTTTGAAAGATAAGAAGACTTTGAGAAGATTAGCCGGTAATTTCTACTTGAATAGTGATGTACTATACAAGAGAAACTTCGATATGGTTTTGCTCAGATGCGTGGATAGACACGAAGCAGACTTGTTGATGAGCGAAGTGCATGAAGATTCCTTTGGTACTCATTCCAATGAACATGCAATGGCAAAGAAGATGTTGCGAGCAAGTTACTATTGGCTGACAATGGAATCTGACTGTTGCAAGTTTGTGAAGAAATGCCACAAGGGTCAAATCTATGCTGATAAGATTCATGTTCCTCCGACACTTTTGAACGTTGTCTCTTCCCCATGACCCTTATCCATGTGGGGAATTGATATGATTGAGCCCAGAGCTTCGAATGGACATCGTTTCATTTTGGTGGCAATTGACTACTTCACAAAATGGTTGAAGCGGCATTGTATGAAAATGTAACCAAGCAAGTTGTTGTAAGGTTTATCAAGAATCAAATCATATGCCGTTATGGTGTGCCAAGTAAGATCATTACGGATAATGGATCGAACTTGAATAACAATATGGTGGAAGCTCTTTGCAAAGACTTCAAGATTGCACATCATAATTCTTCTCCCTACAGATCCAAGATGAATGGGGTTGTTGAAGCTGCGAATAAGAACATCAAGAAGATTATCCAGAAGATGGTTGTCATGTATAAGGATTGGCATGAGATGCTCCCATTTTCTTTACATGGGTATCGTACATCCGTTCGCACTTCAAGAAGGGCAACCCCTTTCTCACTTGTTTATGGTATGGAAGCAGTGCTCCCCGTAAAGGTTGAGATTCCTTCATTGCGTGTGCTCATGGAAGCCAAGTTGACTGAAGCTGAATGGTGTTAGACCATGTTTGACCAGTTGAATTTGATTGAAGAGAAGAGATTGACTACCATATCTCATGGTCAGTTGTACCAATAGAGGATGAAGAAAGCTTTTGATAAGAAGGTCAAATCTAGAGTGTTCAGAGAAGGTGACCTTGTGCTCAAGAAGATTTTGTCATTCAAGTCAGATTCCAGAGGAAAATGGACTCCCAATTATGAAGGCTCATATGTTGTCAAGAGAGCCTTTTCAGGCGGTGTATTGATTCTTACAACTATGGATGGTGAAGAGTTCAATCGTCCTATGAACGTAGATGCAGTCAAGAAATACTTCACCTAAAAAGAAAAGAACAGCTCGCTAAGTTGAAAACCCGAAAGGGCGGCTTAGGCAAAAATGAGCGTCTCGGTGGATTGAAAACCTGAAAGGGAGATCCAGGCAAAAATTAGAGACATAAAAACAGAAAATAATTTCCCGATAAGTTGAGTACCCCACCTTGGGGCAACTTAGGCAAAAATTAAGGGATTATGGCAAGTAACTGCATTCTGCTGATCTTCAATGAATTTGAAAACTTGTTTGAGCACAAGGGTTGACATCGGTTCATCTTCAGCAGCAGTCAAGAGCAGAGTGGATAGCAAGATTTGGTAGAAGGATTAAGGATCATTTATATTCAATGAAACCCTTTTCCATGTAAATTACCATTTTCAACTTTGTAAAATCTATGGAGTCTTGTCATTTACATACTACCATCCTATTAAATAAAGTTGAACTTTTATCCAATTGTTTCTACTCTTATTTACTTCAGCCAATAGTTTTAAATTTTATTATGATCATTTTGAAATTAAATTTTTAAATCAAAATCAATTTTTCTTAAATATATATAAAAAAAACTTTTCCAAAGCAAGTAACAGTAATATCAAGAACATTTAAGTGAATAGCAAGTCCTTAAATGTGAAGCATCTGAGGTTCCCCAAGCAGAAACTCTTCGGGTATCTCTAAGCATCAGTGTTGATTCATGTCCTCAATAGAGTGTTGTTGTCCTTAGCTAGAGGATTCAGTTCGCCAGTGGAGTGTCTTTTTGTTTCCCCAGCTGAGTTGGCTGATTCATATACTTCGTGGCATATTATTTTCCCCAGTAAAGTCGCTAAGATGCTTGTACATCCCCAGCGGCGTGTCCTGGTCCCCCAACACAATTTTGGCCTTCCCAGCGGATTTCATATTTCTTCAGCAGGTAGATCGTCATCAGAAGATGTTTGATCTCTCCCCAGTAGATCGCTTTGGTATCTCCACCAATCATCGTATCTTTGCTCCCAGTCAGAGTTTCCTCTTGGTTTCTGAGCAGCTGTTTGTTTCTTCCCCAATAGGATTGTCTCCCATTTTTATGGTGTTGACCTAAAATTCCATACAGTTGGATGTGTTTTCTCCTCAGCAGATCTCCTCTTTCCCTAGCTAAGGTTTGAGCTTTTGGGATGTTGATCTCTTTGTTCTTCAGCAATTTGTCTCCATTTTTTGTGGATTGACCGAGGATTGTACCGGTGGTTCAAATTATTTGCGACACCTTTGTATCCTTCGCGATCGTTTTGTCAGCGTAATCACCATATATACATATACATATACATTAATATAATTTCATGATTTTGCATATGTTTCACATTTGATTTATTTGAGATTTTCATTCTCTGTTATGGCGGTACTTTATCCCCATATCCAATCTAGTGTTTGTCCTCCTTCAATTGTAGAGTGTCAGCCCCTAAGCAGAAAAGACTTTAACCTTCCTCTGTTTTCCCACTGAGTTTGTTTCCTCGTGGATGATTGTTATTTCAGTTTCCTCTCCAGCAAATTTTCTGGATGGAATTACTCCCCTTGAGTTATGTCCTCATTGGGTTGAGTCCTGATTGACCGTTTTCTTTCTAGCTCTTACCTAGATAGATATTTTGGTCCCCTAAGAGTCTATTACCCAGTAACTGGTAATATTCTTCTTAGTTTGTGGTTTGTTACTTCTTGCTCAATACCCGACAAAAATACCCCTTTTCTCCTCAGTGGAGTCTCCGGAAGTATATCCTTGATATGTTCATCTCAACCAGGTGACTGATCTCTTTCATTCCCTCGCGGAGTCTATCCTTGATATGTTCACTTTAACCAGTGACGAATATTCTTTCCTTTGGTATTCTACCCAGTAAAAAGGTAGTTGTAATCCCTATTTTGTTCCCCGGAGAGTTAATCCTTGATATGTTCATCTTAATTGATGACGGGTTTTCTTCTCCTTGTTGGTCTTCTGCCCAGTAACCGATAGTTGTATCCTAATATTCCCCTTTAGTGGAGTCAATCCTTGATATGTTCACTTTAACCGATGATGGATTTTCTCTTCCTTGGTATTCTATCTAGTAACTGATAGATGTAATCCCTGTTTTCTCCCCTTTCAGAGTCTATCCTTGATATGTTCATCCTAACCGGTGAAGGATTTTCTCTTTGATTTGGTCTTCTACCCAGAGACCGGTAGTTGTAAATCCTGCTTTGTCCCCTCGCAGAGTTGATCCTTGATATGTTCATCCTAACCGACGACGGATTCTCTCTTTGACGGTTTTCTATCCAGATTTTGTTAGATGTAATTACTCCCCTTTTTGCTCAGTTCGTATATCCTTGATATGTTCATCCTAACCGATGACGGGTATCCTCCTTGACATCCCCGGGCAAGTCTATCCTTGATATGTTCATCTTAATCGGTGACAGATTTTCTTCCCTGTTGAGTTTATCCTTGATATGTTCATCCTAACCGATGACGGATACTCTCACCCTTTGGTATTCTGCCCAATAACTAGTAGTTGTAAATCCTATTTCCTGCAGTTCCCCCAGCAAGGTTATTCTTACCCAGTAACCGGTAATGAATATTCCTCCTGGGTTTTGCTCAGCGAGTCATCCTTGATATGTTCATCTTAACCGGTGATGGATGTTCTTTCTGTCAGATCTTTAATATCTCCTTACCCAGTAATAGGTAGTAGATAATAGATTTATGTTCCTCCTGTGTTGAAGTGTAACGCTTCCCCAGTAGAGTCAAATGCGCATTTCCTTAGTGAAATCGTTTGTTCCCCTGCATGAGTCGAGTACTTCAGTTTTACCCTAACTTATTCGTATCCCCTGAAGATGTGTTTGTTCCTCTGGCTGAGTCTTTCCATTTTATATGGATCCCCTCGAGTCCCCCAGTAGTTTTAAGTCGTAGCCTGGCCTACGCATAATTCCTTTTATCCCCCAGAGTCTCTTCGCCCCAGTGAGTTTTCCTTATGGAATGCATTGTGCTCCTGCGGATTTTCGGTCCCTCTGATTTCTTTTTCCTTTGTGGCAACACTTCCCCACAAAGCATTAACTTTTGCATTCGTATCTGTAAGACCCCAATTTTGATCCTAAGATCCCTCTTGGCATCATAACATTGCATTTGCATCTTGCCTCAAGGATCATAGCATTTTGGCTCCTTACCTTTGGGTGGGAACTTTTGTGAGTTGGTTCGAGATCACCAACCATGCTTGAATTGTATATTATTTATTTTCTCATTTTTATTCACTAACCAAAAGCACAAAAATATGTCACTAACATCTCTTGTTTGCAGATTGAGCAGTCACAAGATCCAAAGCTTCTAGGAGATCCTATGTGCATTGATATGGTCAAGGAAAGATGAAAGCAAGCATGACAATGGTTCCCAAAGCTCTCATCCATAAAATATTCCTCCCAAGTATCTCAATTCATCATTTTGATCAAAGCAAGTCAAAGGTTTGAGGCTTGGTTCCCAAGGAAACCCTAATTCTTATGTGCATCAACTATGCCTTGCTCATGAAGCAACCTCAACCCATGATCAAATACAATCAATGGAAGTTCTTTCATTCATCATTTCATGCATATTTGAACTTATTTGAGTTCCCTGAATCATCAATTCATCAAGATATGAGGTTTGGACTTGAGAAGTTGATTAGTCAATTCATCTGATTATTTTGAAGTACACTGAGACCTAACTTTTGATGTGTTTGTCAAATGGAGATGACCCCAAGAGAAACTATGTTCTTATGTACCATATGAACAACTTTAGTGTTCATAAAAAATTGATTTGAAGCTTGGAAGGTCATCATCCATTTTAAAACATTATAGGTCATTTTGACTGAAACCTTAATTTTAGGTCAACTTCCCAAGGACATAACTCCTTCATTTTTCATGATTTTGAGGTGGAAGTAAATGAATTCGAAAGCTTAGGATGTCTACTTCAAATTTTATTTTGAGAACAATTTCAAAATCCTAAAATAAATACATGTGATAATGCAAAACATTATAGGTCACTTTGGACCAAAGACATTGAAATGTGAAAAAGTCCAACTTTAAGTGCCCATAACTTCGTCATCGAAAATCCAAATGATGCAATATTTAAGTCCAAATTGATTGCCTTGAAAAGATCTACGATGTTGATGTTGAGGAGTTTGTCATTTGGAGCTTGGATCATTGAAACAGAGGTGCTTAAAGTTTGGCTATTTTTGAAAGTCTCACATGTACATGTTTTGCACCCTACACTTCATGTCCACTTTTCATCAATTTCCAAGTTTCAAATGGAGTCTTGATCAACATAACAAATGATCCTCATGCAAAAAGCTTTCCAACCATTACTCATGAGTTCTGTTTCAAGTTTGGACATGGCATTTTCGAAGACATGAACACATTGGTGCAATTTTGGAAAATCAATTAATTTGAATTGCATGAGCCATTACTACATAATCTGCACGTCCAGTTTGCACATGCTGATGCTTAGCTACCAAATCCAAGTGGAATTGGGCCCTCCATGCGCCTGTACAGGCCCATGCATGGAGGCCCTTTCCATTCATGCAAAGTTTTGATCATGCATATCAGATGCTTTCTCCTATAAATACATTGCTCATGCCTCTCATTTTAGCAACCTGAAGGCGCCCTAAATGCTGTGCAATTGAATCCTCACCATCACTACCAAAGGAACTCACCAATTTTCTCTCAATTTTTCAGATCTAGAATTCAATTTCATTGATTGTTTTCTGGATCTAAAGTTCCTTAGCCTTCTTCCCCTTGATCCAAAGAACAAACTGCAAGTATCCATAGCAAGAAACTGTGCTCTCAAATTCTGCAAATTAGAGGTTTACTTCACATTTTAATTTCTTTGAATCTGCTCATATTTTGCTTGTTTCTTGCTGTTGTTGTGTGATCTGAAGTCCTCTGCATAGAGGCAATATTTTAGAGCTTTGAATTTTCAAAATCCATTATGTTCCTTTGAACACCATAGAAATTCCATCTCTGATTTCTCTTGATGTAGAAACCTAGAGTGGATTTGGTTGGTACAGGGGTGATGTACATCACCCCAGCTTTCGATTGATACCTGGATCGTGGCATTTGGTTAACATTTTTTTCTCTGCAAATTTTGAGCCTCGCCGGAGCTGGCCGAAGAAGACGGTGGCGTTGGTCACCGTCTGTTCTCCAGATTGAATCTGAGCCTTCCATTTCATTTTCCAGATTGAATCTTGTCTGTTCCATGTTATGACTTATAATAATGCTACATGTGATGCATTGACCAAGGAACATGGTAGGCGCGCGTGTGTGAGCCTCATGATTTGCCAGCTCAATTAATGAGCTCAGATCAAACGCTCCACGTTTTTCCAATTATTTTAAATTCTGTTTTCATTTTCTTTTATTTCTTTTAATTCCATTTTATTTAAAAAATTCATATCTCCTTCATTATTGGTCCAAAAAATATGAGACCAATTGCATTTTTCTTATTTTAATTTCTAGTTTCTAAAAATGATTTTTAATATTTTTTATTTTATCATTTGATATTTTTAAAGAATTTTCTCTTTTCTGCTTATTTTTAATTCATTTAAAATAGTTTTTGATATTAAAAAAATACAAAAATATTTTTCCAACCTCTTTGAATGATGATAGATCTATGAAAAATATTCTCATCAATTTATTAATTGATTTGAGATTTATTTGAGATTTTAATTCAATTAGGTTATTTTTTGTGCATTTTAATTGATTAAAAATAGTTTCTGACTTCTAAAAATGCTGAAATTTTTTGTCAAACTTTGTTTGACCTTATTGAACTTGGGATAATTCACTTGGACTTTTCAAAGTTGATTTGAAGTGAGTTTGAAGTTTGACCTTTCTTTATTATTTTAATTCAAGTTTTATTTTAATATTGAAAAATACCAAAAATATTTCATTTGTTTCTTGACTTCTAATCTTCATTTTGCTTCTGTTTACTATTGTTTGACCTTGATCTTCTCTATCTTTGGTCAATGCTTGTTGACTATTTCTTTCCATTTCCATTAATGTACTTTAATATTCATCTTCATCTTCTTCTTCTTCTTCTTCTTCTTTTTTGATCAACGAGTTAAAGATTGGTGGTTAGCCTTGATACATGGGAGGTTTAACCTTCCTTGATTCAAATCTAATTCATCTTGATCATGGATCAAGTGAATGACTTTGCATTAAGGATAGGTTGCTTCCTAATCAAGCAAAGAACCTAAATCAATACAAGATCATTCTCATCTTCTTTTTGGCATGGCAAGTTGTAGGAGTTTGATTCACTAATCAAAATCTCTAACTTGTGTTGTTTCCTACATTATTATTGACCGGCCTCAGATAGTTGTGACTTCTACATAAGTCCAATTATGATTGCTTAACATAACGCTAAATTGCCTTATGGCACACTAACTCCAACACTAACCATTAACCATTAACATTTAAGTCTTGCTCTTTACATTTATGCAATTAATATTCTTGTACATATTATTCATTTGCTTTTGCCCTTTTCTCATTTGAGCACATGTTTATGTTAATGCAATTTGCCTTTTGCTCACTTGAGCACATAATTGTGTATATATTATTATGCTTGTATTTTGTTTTGATGATTGTGGACCAAATGCAAAAAATGGACAAATGGACTTAGATTCTAGGACATTCCCTATGCAAAAATGGAGTAAAAAGGCCTTAATGTTGAAGATGGATTAGAAGGACCAAGTCTCTAAACTCACTCTTGTCCATTCTTGATTTGCTTCATAGAACTTTTTGATGTGTGTGCTTTTGTGCTAGGGAATCCTATTTGAGCCAAATTGAAGAACCATTTCCATGTTCATCCAAAGTGAAAGATACAAGAGCCATTGGGGATCTTCTAAGAGCTTACTTGATTGATTTGATTGCTTGAGCTTACACTTATTTTGCTTGCATATTCCAAAGGATGGGAGCTACTTGAATCATCAATATGATCTCAAGAGAGGAACTCCATTTGTGGTCTTGTTTCTTATCCTTCATTTCTTATATGATTAGGACTTTAGCCATTCTTCTTCTTCCCCCCACTCTAACCCAAGCCAAAAATTTTGTGCAAACATTTAACATTTGTTTTCAAACATTAGAAACCTAAGCATTATGCTTTTGATTTTCAAACTTTCTTTTCATAACACTTATTTTGAATTGAATCTTTAAGTCAACTTTGACCATATTTTGTAAATACTTTTCATTGGTAAACATAACTCATTCAAATACTTTTGTGGTTTCAATGGCCACTTCTTATCAAAAACGTTTCATAACCTTTAGCTATTAGGTTTGAGTTATCCTTGAGGTAGATATAATACTCACCTATATCCTTAGTGATGGACAATGAGTCTTCCATGCTTATTATAGGGTTAACCCCTCACTAGCATGTTGAAGCTATCCTCACATAGTGGATTTGTGGTTTTTAGGTTGAGTTTTCTCCCTTGGATAACAAAAGACCTTAAGGCTTTTGGACCCAATCAATTCACCAACTTGTTTTGTGATTTTTACCCCGAACTACGAGGTTTTGATCCTAATATTTTTTAAGATGGTACGTAGGCAATGGGTTTATCCATCCAAACACAAAATGTAAATAACTTGTATATTCTCTTCTCATCTCTTCAATCATGTTTGCACAAATAAATTTTCACAAAATACCAACCTTAAAACAAGTGTGAAAAAGGCTCCCTAGGAGTACCTAGGATGTTTTGGGTGCTTAAAACCTTCCCATTGCATAACCAACCCCCTTACCTTGATCTCTGAAATTTTTACTAGTTTTTTGATTCGATAAAACTTTTAGGTTTTTGTTTGCTTTCTAACCATTCCTTTGGATAAATAGAAGTGCGGTGGTGACTCGACTTGTATGGTTTACCTTGGATTTAGTCAATATCTCTAATGGTAACGAATACCCTACTACAGTATCATATGCATCATGAGGTCTCTTGGGGACCAAAGTTCATTTCTCTATGTTGTTATTTAAGCCCATTCTACTGAGTCGAGCCGAAGATTTTAACCTTCACCTCCTCAGTTAGAATGTCCTTAAATAGGGGCAGCTGTAAGACCCTAATTTTGGCCCTAAGATCCCTCATGCATTTAATCACAAGCATTATCACTAGGATCATGCCTTGGCATCATCCTTACCCCTTTTCACTGGGTTTGTTTTGGGAGAGATCACCAAGAACTTTGTGATTATATCATACTTGTATTTTATCATTTTTACTAACCAAAATACCAAAAATATGTCTTTGTAGTCGTCTAACTCTTTTGTAGGTGAGGGACATGATTTCCTTGATTCATTGATCACATTTAGGGTTTGAGACCCTCATGAACAAAGAGCACCATCAACAATTGATTCAAGAATGGTTATGAGCATCATGTATGAGTCCCAATTGCTTCTACATGTTATATTGATCAAGTTTGCTTCAAGAGTTTGAGGGTGATTTTCCTTGGAAACCCTAGTTTGACTGGGTATCTTGAGTAACTTCTCTAACAAGCTATCTCACCAATTGATCAAATTTCTCAGAGGACACTTCAATATTCATCATCTTATGCATATATGATCTACCATGAGCCAAGAAAGTCAAGAGAATTGGAAGTTAGCAAGTTGGTTGATGGTGGTTGGCCAGATGATTTCATCTGATCAAAACTGGGTCTCCCTAGACCCTATCTCCTACAATTTTCACCATATGGAAATGATTCCAAGAGAAAACTTACTATAAATGACATTATAAACAACTTTAATGTTGAGACCTAGAGCTAGTTTTTCTTGGAAAATCATTTTCTATGTTGAAACATTATACGTCATTTTGTCTAAACCCTAATTTGAAAGTCAACTTCCCAAAGCCCTAACTTGCTCAATTTTTATGAGATGAAATATTACCAAGTTTCACAATCAAATTCAATGTGTCTAATTCAACTTTGATGTTTGGAGTGAGAGCTAATTCAACTTCTTTGCACATGTGATATGAGGCTACATTATAGGTCACTTTTGACCTATACCATTGATCAAGTGATTTTGCCAAACTTTAAAAAATGCATAACTCTATCATTTAAAATCCAAATGACATGAAATTAGTGACCATTTTGAAGGTATTTGAGATAGATACAACTTTTATGAAGACCATTTTCTCATTTGAAGCTCCCATAAAAAGTTAAGCAAGGTGGAATATTGAGACATATGGCTTGACACTTAGAAAATTTTCAATATGTCCAAATTTTCCAAACTTCCACCTCAAATATCTCCAAGTTCCAAGCTCCAAATGAAAAAGTGTTCAACATCAAACTTGTTCCTCTTGATCTCACCTTTCCAAAGAGCTAAAATTCATTCATTTTGGATGAGAAATGCATAGGCTGCGCATGGCTTAAACAGGTTGGTATCATGTGTCATGGATCAAACTTCAAATTCAAATTCTCAATTGCCTTGCATTCCAAGCTTGCTTCAACATATCTGAACTTCAAATTTGGACTTATGGCAATCATTTGATGGGCTTATGCACGCCCATGCAGCTGCTTACATCACTTTGCCAATTTTGGAAACATGAATGGAGTGTGCAATTAACACTTGAATCTTCTATAAATAGAAGCTCAATTGCTCATAATCAGGACACACACCGTGTAAGCTTTGATTCCCCACATAAAACCTTTCATACCAAGAGGATAAACTTGAGAAATTCAGTTGAATTTGAGCTTGAATCTCCACTGTTTTGGAATTCAATTCTCCAGGAGTCCTTTGATTCTAAGCGATTCGATTCCATCTCTACAAGCAATTGGAGTGAAGCAAAGCATGATTTAGATCAAGATCTAGCAAGCTCAGACCTCGATTGAAGGTATTTTGCAGAAAATTTGATCTCTTCGATTCTCCTTGTTTCTTGCTCAATTCTCTTGATTATTGTGTTGGCTGAAGTCCTACCAATGTAGGCAAGGTGTTTGAGTTGTTTTGATGATGAATCGAAGCAACTCAGATCATGAACCTCATTTTTCAATTCCACATATCTCTCAATATAGTTGGAATTGGAAGAAATGGAGGTGATATTCGTGCTCAGTGATGTTTTCTCTTTAAAAGCATGTCCTTGTTTGAAATTTTGGTGATGGTTGATGATGACCAGTCCGACGAGGCTCGCCGGAGAAGACAACTGGAGATCTGGCTCCGGTGATGATATGGTTGAGGTCTAGACCGTGTGATCCAATTCTTGTGTTCAAATCTTGGTCGTGCATTGTGATTAACAAGTATACCACACAGTTGACTAGCGCCTTGGTGGAACGTGCGCTGTGGATCATCAGATTTGCCAGCTCATTTAATGAGGGAGATCTGATGGTCCACGTTTTTTTGTAATTTCTGATTTTTCATTTTATTCCATTATTTTCAATAATTCATAATAAATTTAATATTGATCCAAAAAATATGGGACTTTCACCAAAAAAATTCAAATATTTTTCTCTTTCTTATTCTGAATTAAAATTATTTTTTGGATCATTATTAATATTTTTTATTAATTAATTTATTTTTCATTTGTTTTTAATTGTTTAAAAATATTTTTAAGTGTTCAAAAATTACGAAATTTTTTATCCAAGGTCCTTTGACCTTATTTGACCTATGATAAATCACATGGTCATTTATTTGGTGTTTTGATGTGATTTTAGGATTTGGACGAAACATATTTGAATTTAATGCATTATTTTAATAATTTTAATTGAATAAATGTCATTTAAATTGTGTTGACCATTTGGATTGACTTATTTGAGTTTCTCATTTGTTGTTGGGCCTTGGTCAAGGTTGATTTGACTTTGTCAAGTTAATATTATTGGATTTAGGGGATTGATGGAATGTACATTCCATCTCCCAAAATGAATGAATAATATTAATTTGGCAAAAGTCCTCCTTTGACCAATTTGTGATCTCATTCATTCCCCTTCCCTCTTCATCTAATTCCCCTTCTTCATTCATTCATTTCAATTGGCCAATGACATCTCTAAGTCCTAATGCTAGTTGATTGAAAGATTAACATGAGTATGGATGAGATTAGGCCACACCTTTGCATATTTTTTGTGTGTGGTATGTTTAATGAGCATAGTTCTTAATACTATGTCTCCAACATGCATTAACACCAAAAGTTTATTGCCCGGTCTCAAATAGTTGTGACTTCTACATAAGTCCAATTATGATTGCTTAACATAGCGCTAAATTTGTGACATAAAAAGGCATAAGCATTGTAGTTAGTGAGATTGTAAGTCTCCCCCCTTACATGGTATTGTGTGAAAACTTGGCCTTCTTTCCTTTCTTTGGAAGATGTTTTGGTTCAAGGATCCATGCTAGTGGCAAGTTGGTTGAGTGTTCTCCAAAGAATGTCTTAACATCAAAAAAAGCAAACAAAACTAACTACTAACTTATTAACCATTAACTTTTACTTTCAAGCTTTTACTTTTAGTGCAATTTATTTTTATTGTCATTTGTCATTGTACATATCATTCTAATTGTTTATGTTTATGCAATTTTCACTTTGTCCACTTGGACCATATTGTGTGATATACTTTGTTGCTTTATTTGTTTGATTGGTCTTTGATCATTAATGCACATAATAATAACAAGAACCCTAAAAAGACAATTTGAGTGGACTGTTGTTTTGATCTCCACAATTGGACTTAGAATCTAGGCAACATTCCTTTGTTAATGGACTTGGCCAAGGCCAATTTGTTGAAAGACCAAGAACTTGCAAGTTTGAATTCATCTGATACATCATTCTAGATCTCTCCAGATTCATCTGCAACATTGATCCTTGTTAAGCTGTTATGTTGAACCTGTGACTTGTGGATTTCATCTGCTACATGGGTTATTTTGAAGGAGATCATTGAAGTGGATAAGCTTGGATGAGGCCATATTTATTTGATGCCTTTGCTCTTCAAGATTGATATAATTGTGCATTTGTGTGTTGCTTGATTCTAGAAAGTCCAAGGGAATTCTGGGTTTCTATTGACATACTTGTCTATTGGATTGCTCCCATTTGGTCAGATCTTTTCAACTTTAAACTTGTAAATACTTGTATCTAGGGTAGTCTCTTCATATTCTCTCCACTTCTTTAATTTCAAAATCTCTCCCTCCCTTTTCAAAATCTTCTTTGTGTGAACTATTTTTGTTCTAAACCTTGACCATTTTTACAAAAAGGTAGGAACTTTGGCCTTATGCCATTGCATTTTTAAACTTATTTTCTTAAATAAAACTTGTAAATAAACTTAACTATACTTGACTTAAACTTTCAAAAAAAGCAAAAAAGAACTAACTCATTCAAACCATTTTAGGCCTTTGTGCCTTTCCAAATTTAATTTTTTGTTAAAACCAATATACTCACTTTGAAATTTCTAGCATGAACGACGAGGTTTTGATCCCTCATTTTTATGTTGGTACGTAGGAACAAGACCGAAGGTCTTGTCAAACACAAAAATATAATTAATGAATTCTTTTCTCATCCCCCCGTTCTATTTGTTTGTAAACATCACTTTGTAGAAAATACATATGCATACAAAAAGGGCTCCCTAGGAGTACCTAAGACACTTTGGGTGCTAACACCTTCCCTCTGTGTAACCAACCCCCTTACTTGTGATCTCTGACTTTTATTAGTTTTTATTTGAAAACTTCTTACTATTTGGGTTTTGTTCGCATTTTTTCCCTTTTCCCTTGGAAACAATCAAATTGCGGTGGCGACTCTTGTTAATTGATCTTTTGCTTGTCAATAACTTAATGTTAATGAATTTCCCGCTATAGCCAATTCAAGAGAAATGAAGTATGGGAACTAGTTCCAAGACCTGAAGGAATAAATGTTATTAGAACAAAGTGGGTTTACAAGAATAAATCTGATGAACAAGGGGTGGTTACTAAAAATAAAGCAAGATTGGTAGCACAAGGATACACTCAAGTTGAAGGAGTTGACTTTGATGAAACATTTGCCCATGTAGCTCGCCTTGAGTCCATTAGACTATTGCTTGGAGTGGCATGTATTATGAAGTTTAAACTGTTCCAAATGGATGTAAAAAGTGCCTTCTTCAATGGTTACTTAAATGAGGAAGTGTATGTTGAACAACCTAAAGGGTTTACAGATCCAAATCTTCCAAAGCATGTGTATAAGTTGAGGAAATCCCTCTATGGTTTGAAACAAGCTCCTAGGGCTTGGTATGATAGACTTACAGTGTTTCTCATTGACAATGGATACAGGAAGGGAGGCATTGATAAGACCTTATTTGTTAAAAATGAATAAGGAAAACTCATGGTGGCTCAGATATATGTGGATGATATTGTGTTTGGTGGGATGTCAAATAAGATGGTCGAACATTTTGTTAAACAAATGCAGTCTGAATTTGAAATGAGCCTTGTTAGAGAGCTGGCCTATTTTCTTGGGCTACAAGTCAACCAGATGGAAGATTCTATCTTTCTATCTCAAAGCAAATATGCCAAAAACATTGTTAAGAAGTTTGGCATGGAGAATGCAAGTCATAAAAGGACACCTGCTCCTACTCATCTGAAAGTCTCTAAAGATGAAAATGGTGTTAGTGTAGATCAAAGTCTCTACAGAAGCATGATAGGAAGTATGCTATATCTCACAGCAAGCAAACCTGACATTGCTTTTGCTGTAGGTGTTTGTGCTAGATATCAAGCTGAACCAAAAGTCAGTCACATAAACCAAGTGAAAAGGATACTGAAATATGTCAATGGCACCAATGACTATAGGATGTTGTACACTCATGGATATGGATCTGTGCTGACTGGATACTGTGATGCTGATTGGGTTGGAAGTGCTGATGATAGGAAAAGCATATCAGGAGGATGCTTCTTCTTGGGGAACAACTTAATATCATGGTTTAGTAAGAAACAAAATTGTGTGTTTCTGTCCACTACTGAAGTTGAATACATAGCAGTTGGAAGTAGTTGTTCTCAACTGGTTTGGATGAAACAGATGTTGACTGAATATAATGTCACGCAAGATGTCATGACATTGTACTGTGACAACCTGAGTGCTATCAATATTTCTAAGAATCCTATTCAGCACAGCAGGACAAAACATATTGATATTCGTCATCATTTTATTAGAGAACTAGTGGAAGATAAAATCATAGTCCTAGAGCATGTTGCTACTGAAATGCAGTTAGCTGATATCTTTACAAAGGCCTTGGATGCAAATCAATTTGAATCTCTAAGAGGGAAATTAGGGATTTGTATTTCTGAGAATTTGTAGCAATTAATTTGGAGTGGAAAAGGTAATAAAATTATTGTCTGCCTACTTAAAATAAAGTGCCCCATTTATGGTAAATCATCACCTAGTATTGGAAATTCCATATATTACCTTTTCACACGCAACCTCTACTCAAACATTTCCAACTTCCTACATCTTCCTCAAACTTCTCTGCTAGGGTAACTGAAACCTTTCCACAAAAACAAAAAAATGTCACAACATCCAACACCATCTGGTTCTAAAACTACCAAACCTACTCACAAGAAAAGAACACCTTCTATGGACTTTCTTGATGAAGATATTTTAGATGTGATTCCCCTGTCTGTAATTCTAGGCAAAGCTCCTGACTCCAACCATCCCATGGATGCATCTGCCACTGCATGCCCTACTCAAGGTAACAGTTCTAATATCCCTTCCAGCTCTACTCATACACCTAGTTCTAAGGACGACATGCATCACACTAATCGTGTCATAAGAAACCTAGTCACTAGGATTCTCAATGAATGACATACTGTAAAGGAAGTTTCTACTCCTCTATCAAGAAGGGACCCCTCTCGTGAGGTTGGACCTCATAATGAGAAGGATTATGATTCCTCTAGGTCTGAAAAGGATATGGCTGCTGAAGGTTTGTGCTCTTTAGGGCAGACTTGGTCTGGTAAGAAATCTGTGGCATCACCTACTGCCAATGCGTCACAGACTAAGAAGCATGATTCTGCAAAGAAGGTGATTGACCTTGAAGTTGATAGTTCAGATGATCAAGATGATAGCTTGCTTCATCACTTGAATCCTAGTGTGGCTAAGAGGATGAAGACTAAAAAGGGTAGGTCTGTGGCTGAAATGATGCCAGCCAAAACTGCTAAGAAGACTATTGGTGTAGGCCCCTCAAAATCCTGGAGCAAAGTTGAGGTGAAGAAGAGGAAAGTGAGAGAAATTTCTGAGTCAGATGAAGATGTTGAAGAATATGTCCCTGACATCTCCCCTGTCAAGAGGACAACTGTTAGGAAGTCCCCTATAAAAGTTGTTGTTGTACACCTGGATAATATTTCCTTCCATCTTGAAGATGGAGTAGCAAAATGGAAGTTTGTAATTCAAAGAAGGGTGGCGGTGGAGAGAGAATTGGGCAAGGATGCTGTGGAGGTCAAAGAGGTCATGGACCTGATTAAACATGCTGGATTAATGAGAACTGTTGTTGGGTTATCTCAGTGTTATGAAGGATTGGTTAAAGAATTTGTGGTCAACATTCCTGAAGACATTGCTGATAAAAATAGCAAGGAGTTTTGTAAAGTGTTTGAAAGAGGGAAGTGTATCACATTTTGTCCAACTGTGATTAATAAGTTTCTAGGAAGAGGTACAGAAGGTGCATGTGAACTGGAAGCCACAAACAATGAAGTTTATAGGGAAATTAATGCAAAACAGGTAAAGGAGTGGCCTAGCAAGAAGCATCTCCCTGTTGGGAAGCTGACTGTGAAATATGCGATATTGCACAAGATAGGGTAGGCAAATTGGGTGCCTACCAACCACATCTCTACAATTTCAAATGCCCTTGGAAGGTTCATCTTTGCTTTTGGAACCAAGCTGAAATTTGATTATGGTAGATTTATGTTTGAACAAATTGTCAAACATGCTTCTACAAATGCAGAAAAGTTGCCCATAGCTTTTCCCTTAATGATTTGTGGGATTATCCTGAGCCAGCACCCTGGAATTCTGAGCACAAATGATCTTCCTAGTAGAAGAAGACCTCCTCTATCAGTTCACTACAAATTGTTTGAAGGAAGCCATGTCGAAGACATTGTCATGACATCTGCTGTGAAAAATTCAATCTCAAAAGGTGGGCTTATTGCTGAGCTGAAAGAAACTTGTAAAGAATTTGATACAGGAATAACGGTAGTAATAGCTAGGAAGGAAGCTTTGGAGGCTCTGATTGAGAGCTTAGAGCAAGCTGATACAGAGAATGTTGGACAAGCCAAGGAAACAAAATCCCAAACCTCTAGTGAGAGGTCTGAATCTAAAGATGAAACAAGTGGCTGTTCTGGTTCTAATGCTGATGAAGATGCAAGATCCTCTGACTAGTTTTGTTGAAGTTATCCCCCACTCTTCTGATGATGTGTTGTGATGGTTGTTATGTTTTTTTGGCAGTTATGTTTTGCTGTTTTAATATGTATTTTTCTGGTTTGATGGATTTTACCTCAGCTAATATAGCTGTGTGTGTTCTGGGATCTGTAACACTTAACAATCTACTTTGACATTTTGTATGACATTTTGTTTGTTTGGCTAAATAGACATTTATTTTGTCTCTTTGGTCTCTTTTGGCTAAAAAAGGGGAGAAGTAGCTAAAGTAGCTATAGCTATGTTATACTATATACAAATGATGTTGAAGGTGATATTACAGATAATGTTGGAGATAATTTGTTTACTACAGGTGATGTTGAAGGTGATGTTAGATGGGGAGGTTTATGTTACAGGTGATGTTAGAGAGGATAAGTGTTCTGTCTATGTTGTGCAGACTAGTGCTAGTTGGAGGGGGAGGTGGAGCACAAGCGCGTGTGTGTTTAATATGTGTTTACTATTTGCTATCTTAGCTAGTAATGTGTGTTTTATTACTTCTGTTGTTAAACTGATACTGTGATTATTCTCTTGTGAAACAAATGATCTGATGTATGTTTTAGCCAAAATTTGCCAAAGGGGGAGTTTGTTGGTTCTATGTGTTGGCATCAATTTTGGTAAAACCTAGATTTTTCACAAGTTGTTACAAGTGTTGTCTTGACATGAGATAACAGGTTCCTGCAACGTATTTAAAATATGGTTGTGCAGGCTTTTGCTGAGATGTCAGACCCGATGTCAAGACATCTGTTTACAGAACATTCAGTCTGAATGTTATATATTTTGTGATTGCACTTTTTATGCTAATCTATGTGTGATTGATGAGAAGATTGAATGTGCCATTCAATCAGAATTAAAACCAGAGTGATTTATTTTCCAACAAGATATGATCAGTTGTCATAAGAAGATACGAATGGAAAATAGTTTATGGGTTTTATGATGTCCAAGCCCAACCAAACGCTTCTATATAAAGGGCATGGAAAACCTGGTTTTAACACACAAGAAATAACAAACGAAATAGTGAGAGAGAATAAGGGTTTTAGTCTTGTGTGAGTGTGTGTATCGTGAGCCATTCATTCATCCATTGATGATTGAATTGGACTGACTTTTGAGTTGTAATTTGTCCACTCTAAGCTTTGAAGCATGAGTGTGTGTTTACTTGGTTGAAGCTTTTAAGCAAGATCAAGTATGTGTTCTTGAAGAGTGTCTTCTTTCATTGTAATATTTGTTTTTACATCACTACTGTGATTGAGGGGGAGTGAGTAGGATCTCTTATCTAAGACTTCTTAGATAGAACTCACACGGGTAGAGATTAGGTGAAAAGACTGTAACTTGAAGTTGTTTACTGAGAGTCTTTGAACTAATTTTGTATAGTGGATTTCCTTCCTGGCTAGGTAGCCCCCAGACGTAGGTGAGTTTGCACCGAACTAGGTTAACAATTGCTTGTGTCACTTGTACTACTGTTCTTTATCTATTATCTTGTTTATATTGTTCAGATATTAGTGTCGTGACATTACCTTCGACATCTCATATCTGATACCAGAATTTTAAATAGTTCCTTCATCAAATTTGTAGCTCTTTCAAAGCTATTCAATTTGGTCACCAATTTAACCTCCTTTGGATTTGGCAAGAAGGAGTTATGCATTTTACAAGTTGAGGGAAATCACTTGTTCAATGGTATTGGCCCAAAATGACCTATAATGTTTCCTCTTGGCACATGCATTTACAAGTTGAATTTGCACTTCCTCCAAACATCAAAGTTGAAGTAGGAATCTTAAAATTGATCATGGAATTTGAATGGGTTGTATATCATACAAAATGATCAACTTATGGTCTTGGGAAGTTGACCTCCAAATTAGGGTTTAGACAAAATGACCTATAATCTTTCACCATAAAAAAAGACTTTCTAAGCAAAACTAGCTCTTGACCTCAACATGAAAGTTTTTTGGAATATCATTTAGATTAACTTTCCCCTAGAATCATTTTCATATGATAAAAATTGTAGGAGATAGGGTCTAGGGAACCCTAGTTTTGACCAGTTGACTTCCTCTAGTCAATACCATGAACCATCTTGCTAGATTGACATTCTCCCTTTGGGACTCATGGAGGATCTTATATCCATAAGATTATGAAATGTGAAATATCCCTTGAAATATTTGATCAATTGTTGAAGAAACTTTTTGAAGAAGTCACACAAGATACCCAGATGAATTAGGGTTTCCAAGGCAAACCAACTCCAAACTCTTGATGATTTCTTGATCAAAATAATATGTGAAGATCATGGGGATCCATATATGATACTTAGAGCCAATGTGAACCATTTCTTGATTGATCTCCTTGCATTGATGGTCTCAAACCCTAGATATGAGCTTGATAGAGCATAAGTGAGCATACACACTACCTACAAATGATTTAAACTATACAATGACATATTTTTGGTATTTTGGTTAGTAAACAAAAAAAAAGCAAAGTATGATACAATTAAATGTGCTTGGTGATCTCTCCCAATGCAAACTCAGAGAATGAGGGGTAATGAGGATGCTAAGGTGTGATACCAATGCTAATGTATATGATGAGATAACATGAGGGAGCTTAGGGTCAAAATTGGGGTCTTACAGCTGCCCCTATTTAAGGACATTCTAGCTAAGCAGATGAAGGTTAAAATATTTGTATCGACTCAGTAGGATGGACTTAAATAACAACATATAGAAACAAATTTTGGTCCCTAAGAGACCTCATGATGCATATGATGAATGTTAAACATAATCTCTGTGGGGAAAATGTTGCCACAAAGGAAAAGAATCCGGAGAGACTGAAAGTCCACAGGAGCATAATTTATTCCATAAGGAAAACTCACTGTGGAGACAGAGACCCTAGGGGGGGGGGGGTAAAAGTTACGCGTAGGCCATACTACGACTTAAATCTGCTAGGGGGGACACAAGGGATTCCACGAAAATAAATCGATGGAAATACTCAGCCGGGGAATAAAAGGAACATCTGCAGGGGAAACAGGCAAACTAGAACAAAGCTGAAATGCTCGACCCAAGCAGGAAATAGCGATTTCACTGAGAAAATACGCACTCAAACTCAATTGGGGAAGAAATGATCTTTAACACAGGAGTAACAGAAATGTATTATCCACTACCGGTTACTGGATAAGGTAATCACAAATCTGACAGGGAGGACATCCGTTACCGGTTAGGGTAAACATATCAAGGATGACTCGCTGAGGGCAAATGGGGGGTGTATTCATTACAAGTTACTGGGGAAGAATAACTTGTCGGGGAAAATCCAAAATAGGGTTTACAACTGCCGGTTACTGGACAGCAAACCAAAGAAAGAGAATATCCGTCACTGATTAAGATGAACATATCAAGGATAGACTCAAAGGGAAGAATATTTGTCATCGATTATGATGAACATATCAAGGATAGACTGCTGGGAAAAAGTAGGAATTACATCTAGCAGTTACTTGCTAAAATACCGAAAAAGAGAATATTCGTCATATGTTAGAGTGAACATATCAAGGATAGACTCCGAGGGGGATCAAGATTTACAACTACTGGTTATTGGGCAGAAGACCACAAGGAGGAAGAAACCCGCCATCGGTTAGGATGAACATATCAAGGATTAACCCTCTGGGGAAAGAAACAGGGATTACAACTACCTTTTTACTAGGAAGAATACCAAAAAGAGAATATATGTCATCGGTTAAGATGAACATATCAAGGATAGACTCACAACAGGGGAAGAAAATATTCGTCAATAGTTAGAATAAACATATCAAAGATAGACTTCCTAGGGAAACGTGAAAATGAATCCACTGGGGAAAAAGTTTACTCTTGCCGGGTATTGGGCAAAAGTGAAATACTTGCAAATTGAGAAGAATATTACCAGTTACTGGGTAATAGACTCCCAGGGGACAAAAAGCATCTATCTAGGTAAGATCTAGAAAGGAACGGTCAATCAAAGACTCAACCCAATGAGGATATAGCTCAGGGGGAGTGGTTCCATCCAGACAATCAACTGGGGAGGAAACTGAAATAATGATCATCCACGAGGAAATAACTCGGTGGGGAATGAGAAAGGTTAAATTATTTCTACTTAAGGGGGATGACACTCTATAATTGAAAGAGGACAGACATACCAAATCTGTGTGAGGGGAAAGGACACCACCATAGCAGAGGATCAGAGAAATAATGAATCACAAAGTGAAATTAATAATGCAATGATGAAATCTATTAATGTATATGTATATGTATATATGATGATTATGCTGACAAAACGATCGTAAAGGATACAAATGTCATTGATCTGAATTATCAATACAACACTCGGCCAATCTCAACAGGAGGGAATCAATTGGAGAAAGAGAGGTAAAGGATGAACGCAAACTATCCATCTCAAAGGCTCAACCATAGCTGGGGAAGAGGGAATATCTGCTGCACAATCAACTCTACAGGGAATTTTAGGTCAACACCATATCAAATGGGGAGACAACCTTACATAGGATCAGACAACTGCTCCAGAATCAGTGCTGAGGGAAACAAGAATCTTGTGTTGGATTTAATAAAAACTGATGAGACAACTCGCCTACAACTCGAGGGAGGCATTCACAAACTCAGCTGGGGAAACCAACAAAACTCGGCTGGTGATGCTGAAATGCTGATGGAGAGGAAACAAAGCTCACGCCAACTGCTTGAGGAAAACCAATAATGCTTCGCATTTTAGGGCTCACGTGTTCTCAGACCGCTATTGATATGCCTTAAATGAAATCGATTGCTCTTAAAAGTAACTGCTTTTATTATTTGAGAAAACATGATTTTGATTTAAAATTCAATTTCAAAATGATCATCATAAAATTTAAATCTATTTAGCTGAAAGATAAGAGTAGAAATGATTTGATAAAAAGCTCAACTTTATTTAATAGAATGGTAGTCTATAAATGACAAGACTCCATAGATCTTTACAAAAGTTGAAAAATGGTAATTTAAACGGAAAACGGATACATTGAATACAATGATCACTAATCCTTCTACCGACTTTAATATCCACTGTGCTCTTGGCTTTGGTTGGAGATGAATCAAAACCAAACGTTATGCTCAAGAAACTATCTTCTGCTTCAAATGTTGGGGATATTTACCCTCTTGATAGAATAGACCCTCTAACTGAGTGTTATTAGGTTTATCTCTCAAGGGGAACCCAAGTTGACGATGAGCCAAAGCAGGGTTATAGTTAATTCCTCCTTATGTACCAATGAGAGGCACATTAGAGAATTCACCACAACAATCAATAATCTCCAAGCTACCCAATGCAGAGTCATACCAAACTATATCATCATTAGTGAGAGACATAAGTATTTGAGACCACCTTAGACATTGTTCGTTCTCCATAAAAGCAGGTGTCTGAGGCAAGTGCGAAATAAACCACTTGTACAGAAGAGGAACACAACACACAATCGTCCCACCATCTTTAGAATTCCTTAGATGCAAAGAGAAATACATATCACCTAACAAAGTAGGTACAGGATTCCCAATCAAGAATATTCTAATGGCGTTAACATCAACAAAACCGTCAATGTTAGGGAACAAAGCTAACCCATAGATGAGCAATACAAAGATAGCTTCAAAAGCATCCACACTACCGGCTTGAGAAAAGGAAGTAGCTTCCTTGATGAGGAACTCATAAGTCAACCCAAATATTCCTCCTTTCTTCACCCAATGAGCCTTAATCTCATACTTTTTTCAGATGAAGAGCTTCAGCTATGATATGAGATCTGTGAATCTCCTCGATTCCACTAAAGGGCACTTTGTTAGAAACAAGTATTCCCAAGAGACAGGCATACCCCACCAACGTAGGCACAAGCTGATAATCAGGAAAAGTGAAGCAACGATAGAGAGGGTCATAAAACCGAACCAACACACTCAAGAGTCTTTCAACCACATCAGCAGACAATACAGATAGAAGCTTCCCATGACATTGTTTGAAGTCCAAGGGATCTAATACAAAAGATGATAGCTTCCTTAACTCTTTCAAGTTGGTACATCTGAAATTGTATTTCTTAGTGTTCCTTCGTCCACAATCCATGGTCTGAAAATATTTGCAAATAAAACCTCTGTTCCTTGAAGTTATTTTTCGTGTGATGAATGTTATGATGCGCATGAATGCATGAATGCAACAATCACAAATAAGGGATCACACACAAGGCAAACAAACAAAGGCCAAGGGATAAATCAAGTCATTGCCAAGATCAATCATCCATTTTGGTGGATTATGGTTTTCACCTTATCAACACCCAAGTTCCATTGATATTGACAAGACTTGATTGGATCAACCAAGAATCAAGGGTTTTTTATGAGTCACGAGCATGGAGTCAGGTTAAGAACCATCCCAAAGGAGTGTACTAAGGATAAAAACCTATAGATCATGTTCTAAAAAGTTCCCAGAGTCTTGATTCCATCTATCGGATATTACAGGTTAGGATGACTGACTCATCAACCCATAATATTCTCAAGAGAAACTCGTCTGAGTGTAGTAGCGCGTAACAACTATTATCAAGTATACACTTGAACAATCTCTGCACTATGTCCTAAATAGGCCAAGATGGGTTAAATGTTCTACGGTCCTCAGCTTCTCGGACCCCAAATCAGAGAAAGTAATGCCTAACCACAAATAACTTGTGTGACATTCATAACTCCAAAAGGGTCTCCACTGAGTAGATGGGTCTCAGGCCAACTTGTTAAGGACTACTCCACACAAGTCCAACATGACTATACCATCCTCCTATCTTAATTGCACTCAAGTTCGGGTTAGAACTTATCTCACACTCAGAGATCACCAAGCACAACAAGCAGATTATATCATACAAATAAATATACATACATCAAATATACAATTATATACACATAAAAATTAGGCTAAATCCACTGGAGACTACTCCACAGCAGAGTCGCCACTTAATTTCTGTAGCGTAAAATTCATGACCATCAAGCTATGGATAAACTTAACGTCAATTAAACCAGAGTCGCCACCGCGCTTTTATTGTTTCTAAGGGAAAACGGAAAAGCACGAACAAAACTCAAATATAAGAAGTTTTCAAAGTAAGGGGGTTGGTTACGCATAGGGAATGTGTTATCACCCAAAGTGTCCTAGGTACTCCTAGGGATCTCTTTTTTGTATGTACATGTGTTTTGGTATAAAATGATATTAGGAATAAATAGAGTATGGGGATGAGAAGAGAATTCATTAATTATATTTTTGTTTTACGATACCTTCGAACTTGTGCCTACGTACCAACATAAAATGAGGGATCAAAACCTTGTAGTTCGTGGTAACAATTTCAAAGTGAATGAGTTACTTTTAACAATATTTTATGTTTAACAAAGGCACAAAAGGGCTAAAAGAGTTTGAATGGGTGTTAGTTCTTTTTGTCTTTTGAAATTTTAGGTCAAGTATAGTTAAACTCATTTACATGTTTGATTAAGAAAAAGAAGTTTGAAAATGCAATGGCATAAGGCCAAAGTTTCTAATTTACAATAAAGTATAAGTTTAGAAATCACAAGCAAAGAAGATTTTAAAAGGAGGGAGAGATTTGAAATTTAAGAAGTGGGAGGAGATGAACAGACTAATCCTAAGCAAAAATTAAAAGTTAAGAGTTGAAAAGATCCGACCAATGGGATGAAATCCAATAGACAAGAATGTCATATAGAAACCTAATTTTCCTTTGGACTTTAGAATCAAGCAATATCAATACACAAATAACAAGGTGAAGAACACGACATCAAATAAAGATATCCACATCCAAGCTAGCAACTCCATGATCTTCTTCATAATCTCCCATGTATCAGATGACATACTCATGTAATGGCTCAGAAGAAAGCATTAGACACAGGTTCAAAATAACATTTGCATCAAGACCATATAGCAGATGACCTCAAAAGGGATACCAATACTTGCTTCAGATGAAAGTTCACTCCACAATGACTTAGCTTTAGAAAAATTCGCATTGGCCAAGTCCTTTTTGCATAGGGAATGTTGCCTAATTCTAAGTCCAAAGTCTTATATCACATCCAACAGTCCACACAAACATTTTTTAGGGTTTTTGTTGTTATTATGTACATTAAGGTCAAAAGACCACAAAAACAAACAAAATACACAAACAAGTATATACAATCACAAGATATGGCTCAAGCGAGCAAAGTGAAAATGGCATTAAAGTAAACAATTTAGATGGTATGAATAATGGAAAAATGATAAAGACTTGAATTTAAAGTGCATAAATTAAATGACTTGAAATTAAAAGTTAGTCAAATGTTAGTTGATTAGAAGTTAGTATTGCTTTTGCTTTTCAATTGTTTAAGTCATTCTTTGGAGAACACTCAACCCTCTATTCACAAGCATGGTTCCTTGAACTAAGACATCTTCCAAAGGAAGGAAAAAAGGCCAAGTTTCCATACATTACCATGAAAGGGGGGAGACTTACAATCTCATTTACTAGAATTCTATGCTTTTGGGTCAAAATTTAGCGTTATGTTAAGCAATCGTAATTGGACTTATGTAGAAGTCACAACTATTTGAGGTCGGGCAATAGAAATTTTAGTGTTAATGCATGTTACAGATATGGTATTATGAATCATACTCCTAAAATATACCACACTTAAAAGAAAATGGCAAAAGGGTGGACCTAATCTCATCCATACTTATGTTGATTTTCCAATCAACTAGCCTTAGGATATAGAGATATCATAGGTCAATGAAATGAATGTGATAGAAAAGGATTGCAGATGAAGAGGGAGGGGAAATAAAATAAACTCAAATTGGTCATGTGAGGACTTTTATCAAATTAAAATCATTCATTCATTTTGGGAGATGAAATGTACATTTCATCAATCCTCTAAATCCAATTATTTTAATCCAACAAAGTCAAATCAACCTTGACCAAGGCACAACAACAAAACTCAAACTCAACAAGTCAACCCAAATAGCTCAACACAATTTATTCATAATTAAACAATTAAAAATCAATTAAAAATGCAATAAATTAAATTATGGTTGATCAAAATCCTAAAACCTCTTTAAAACACAAAATAAATGGCCAAGAGATTTATCATAGGTCAAACAAGGTCAAAGGACATTGGAGAAAAAATTTCATTATTTTTGGAAACTTAAAAGTATTTTTAAACAATTAAAAATATACACAAAAACAATTAAATCATGAAAAATATGAATATTGATCCAAAAAATAATTTTAATTTAGAAAATGAAAGAGAAAAATATTTGAAATTTTTTGCTGAAAGTTCCATATTTTTTGGATCAATATTAAAATTAATAAGAATTAATTAAAATAAGTCAATTAAAATGAAAATCAGAAAATGCTAAAAAACGTGGACCACTTGATCTCCCTCATTAATTGAGGTGACAAATCAAGTGGATCAGAGCACGTTATCCATGGTGAATCTTAGTCAATGTTCCACACGCGTGGTAATCAATTTGGACGCTCAAGATTAAAACAAAATAGAAGGATCATGTGGTCTAGAGACATGTCGATGCATCGCCAGAGCTCCGGTCTTCTTCTCCGGTGGACCTCACAGGACTGGTCCACCCTTAACCATCACCAAAATAAAAAAGGAGTACATGATATTAAAGTAAAAATGCTCAGGAGTTCGAATCTGACCTCAATTTTACCTAACTCCAAGTATATTGAAAGATACAGGGAGTTGAATTTTAAGGATCATGATCTGATTTGGTTCAATTTGACCTCCAAGAAACTCAATCTTGTTTCCTACATTGGTAGGACTTCATACAACCAAAAATCAACAAGAATAGTGGAGAATTGAGTGAGAATCGAAGAGATGAAAAATTCAGAAATTCACCTTCACTGCAGGTTTAGATGGACACGATCTTGCTCTCAATTGTGCTTGGCCTTGCTTATGATGTTTGATGGAGTGGAAATGTATCAAGGAAGAAGAAGGACTCTTGGAGTTTGAATCTCAAAATAGTGGGAGATTTCAAACTTGATTTTCAATGAAAATTACCAAGCTTATCCTTTGAATGTGGAGGTTTAGGGTTGTTGATTCAAAGCTGGTGCACAAGGGTCCTTAATTCTGAGCATGGAGGATTCTATTTATAGCTAAGGAACTTGATAATTGCACACTTCTTTCAAAACTCCAAAAATAACAATTGCCTTTGCACGGGTGCATGGGCATGTGATAGGCCATGTAATGATGCATTCAGGTCCAAAAATGAGTGTAAGCATTGCTGAAGACATGTGGAAAGGCCATGCATTCGTGTATGAGAAATAGAACTTCAAATCTTCCAAATGGTTCCTCAACTTTAGTCCATGCATAAGTAATTCATCCTTTGTCCAAATGAGATGAATTTGGACTTTTTGGAAAGGTTAGATCAAGAGGAACAACTTTCATGTTGAACAATTTTTCATTTGAAGCGTGGATCATGATGAATTTTGAGGTGGAAGTTTGGAAAATCAAACATATGAAAAAAAAATCTAAGTATCAAGCCATATGTTCACTTCTTCCACTTTGAGTAACTTTTTCTATGAACTTCAAATGAGAAAAGTTCCTTCATCAAAGTTGTATCTCTATCAAACTCCTTCAAATTGATCACAAATTTGACCCCCTTTGGTTTTATCATGAAGGAGTTATGCATTTTAGAAGTTGAGGAAAATCACTTGTTCAATGGTATTGGCCCAAAATGACCTATAGTGTCTCCTCATATCACATGCATTTAAAAGTTGAACTCTCACTTCTTCCAAACAAAAAAGTTGAAGTAGACATCTTGAATTTGAGAATGAAACTTTAATAGATTTGATCTCATAAAAATTGAGCAAGTTATGGTCTTGGGAAGTTGACCTTCAAATTAGGGTTTAGACAAAATGACCTATAATCTTTCACCATAAAAATATGACTTTCCTAGAAAAACTGGCTCTAAACCTTAACATAAAACTTGTTTGTAATATCATTTAGAGTAAATTTTATCTTGGAATAATTTCTATATGACAAAAATTGTAGGAGATAGGGTCTAGGGAACCCCAGTTTTGATTAGTTGAATTCCTCTGGTCAACCACCATGAACCAACTTGCTAGTTTGATATTCCCTTGACTTTTGGGACTCATGGAGGATCATATATGCATAAGATGATGAAATGTGAAGTATCCCTTGAAATATTTGATCAAATATTGAAGAAACTCATTGAAGAAGTTACATAAGATACCCAGATGAATTAGGGTTTCCAAGGCAAACCAACTCCAAACTCTTGATGATTTCTTGATCAAAATAACATGTGAAGATCATGGGGATTCATATATGATACTTAGAGCCATAGTGAACCCCTTCTTGATTTAGGTCCTTGCAATGAGGGTCTTAAACCCTAGATATGAACTTGATAGATCATAGGTGAACATGTGCACTACCTACAAAAGAGTTAAACTATACAATGACATATATTTGGTATTTTGGTTAGTAAACAAAGAAAAATGAAGTATGATACAATCAAATGATGCTTGGTGATCTCTCCCAATGCAAACCTAATGAATTAGGGGTAAGGAGGATGCCAAGGTGTGATCCTAATGCTAATGCATATGATGAGAATAGCATGAGAGATCTTAGGGTAAAAATTGGGGTCTTAAAGCTGCCCCTATTTAAGGAAGTTCTAGCTAAGGAGATGAAGGTTAAAATATTCGTATCGACTTAGTAGAATGGACTTAAATAACAACATATAGAAACAAATTTTGGTCCCTAAGAGACCTCATGATGCATATGATATGAATGCAAAAATAATCTTTGTGGGGAAAATATTGCCACAAAGGAAAAGAATCTGAAAAGACTGAAAGTCCACAAGAGTGTAATGCGTTCCATTAGGAAAAACTCACTAGGGAGACAGAGACTCTGGGGGGATAAAAGAGGTTGTGTGTAGGCCAGGCTACGACTTAAAAACAACTGAGGGGACACAAGAGATTGCATGAAAATAAATCAATGTAAAGACTTAGTCGGGGAAAGAAAAAAACATCTGCTGGGGAAAACGGGTAGATCAGAACAAAGCTGAAATACTCGAACCAGGCAGGAAAATGCGATCTCATAAGGAAATACGCACTCAAACTCAACTGGGGAAGAAAAGATCTTCAACGCAGGAGGAACAGAAGTATATTATCCATTACCGGGTAAAGGAGATAACAAATTCTGACAGGGAGGACATCCGTTACCGGTTAGGGTAAACATATCAAGGGTGACTCACTGAGGGCAACCAGGAGATGTATTCATTACCAGCTACTAGGTAAGAATAACCAACTGGAGAAAAGCCAAATAGTATTTACAACTACCGGTTACTGGGTAGAAGACCGCAAAGAAAGAGAATATATGTCACTGATTAACGTGAACATATCAAGGATAGACTCAGAGGGGAAGAATATCTGTCATCAATTAAGATGAACATATCAAGGATAGACTCACCTGGGGACATTAGGAAGGATATCCGTCACCGGTTAAGATGAACATATCAAGGATAAACTGCCTGAAAAAGTAGGCATTACATATATCGGATACTGGATAGAATACCAAAAAGAGAATATCTGTCACCGGTTAAGACGAACATATCAAGGACAAACTCCGAGGGGAGAAATAGGGATTACATTTACCTGTTACTGGATAGAATACCGAAAAAAGAATAACCTTCATCGGTTAGGATGAACATATCAAGGATAAACTCTACAAAGGGGAAGTAGGATTTACAACTACCGACTACTGGGCAGAAGATCGCAAAGAAAGAGAAATTTGTCATCGGTTAGGATGAACATATCAAGGATTAACATTTTAGGGAACAAAATAGGGATTATAACTACCTTTTTACTGGGTAGAATACCAAAAATAGAATATCCGTCATCGGTTAGGAAGAACATATCAAGGATAAACTCAAAGCGGGGGAAGAAAATATTCGTCATCGATTAGGATGAACATATCAAGGATAAACTTCCTGGGAGACGTGAAAATGAATCCGCTGGGGATAAAAGGGTCACTTTTGCCGGGTATTGGGCAAAAAAGTTTAATACTTCAAATTGAGAAGAATATTACCAGTTACTGGGTAATAGACTTTCAGGGGACCAAAAGTATCTATCTAGGTAAGATCTAGAAAGAAACAGTCAATCAAAGACTCAACCCAATGAGGTCATAACTCAAGGGGAATGGTTCCATCCAGATAATCAACTAGGGAGGAAACTGAAATAATAATCATCCACGAGGAAGTAGCTCAGTGGGGAATGAGAAAGGTTAAATTCTTTCTGCTTAGTGGACCGACACTCTACAATTGAAAGAGGACAAATAAACCAAATCTGCGTGGGGGGAAAGTATACCACCGTAGCAGAGGATCAGAGAAACGATGAATCATAAAGTGTATTGTTAATGTAAATGATGAAATCTATGAATGTATATGTATATGTATATATGATGATTATGCTGACAAAAATGATCACAAAGGATACAAATGTCACTAGTTTAGATCATCGATACAATTCTCCGCCAATCCTCAAAAGAGGGAAACAACTGCTGGAGAGAATCGGCCACCTCAAAGGCTCAACCCTGGATGGGGAAAAGAGGGGAGGATCTGTTGAGGAAACTGCACTATCAACTCTGCGGGGAATTTTAGGTCAACACCATATCAAATGGGAGACAACCTTGTAGAGGATCGAAAAATACTGCTCAAGAGTCAAGGCTAACAGGGGTCACGGACAACGCTGCTGGCGACTTGAAGGGAAACCAAAATCTGCTGATTCTATGCAAACTACTGCAAATAACGCGCCTATAACTTGAGGGAGGTAATTACAAACTCAGTTGGGGATACCAATGACATTCGGCTGGAGATGCTGAAATGTTGTTGGGAAATAAACAGAGATCACACCAACTGCTTGGAGATAAAATCAATAATACTTCGCACTTAGGGCTTACCTCTTTTCAAACCGCTGTTGATATTCCTTTAATTTGATTTTTAAAAGTAATTGCTTTTATTTTTAAGAAAACATGCTTTTTATTTTAAAACTTTAATTTCAAAATGATCACAATAAAATTTAATTCTAATTGGCTGAATAAATAAGAGTGGAAACAATTGGATAAAAAGCTCAACTTTATTTAATAGAATGGTAGTCTGTAAATGACAAGACTCCATAGATCTTTACAAAATTTGAAAAATGATAATTTACACGGAAAATGACTAAATTGAATACAATGATCATTAATCCTTCTACCGCCTTCAATATCCACTGTGCTCTTGGCTTTGGTTGAAGATGAATCAGAACTAATCATTGTGCTCAAACTTACTTGCCATAATCCTTGATTTTTGCATAAATTTCCCCAAGGTGGGGTACTCAATTTATCGGGATAAGTTCGTCTATTTTATATCTCTAACTTTTGCCTGGATCTACCTTTCAGGTTTTCAATCCACCGAGATGCTCATTTTTTCCTAAGCCGCCCTTTTAGGTTTTCAACTTAGCGAGTTGTTCTTTTCCTTTTAGGCGAAGTATTTCTCGATTGCATCGACATTCACAAGACGCGTGAACTCTTCACCATCCATAGTTGTAAGAATCAAAGCACCGCCTAAAAAGGCTCTCTTAACAACATATGGGCCTTCATAATTAGGAGTCGATTTGCCCCTAGAATCTGGTTTGAAAGATAAAATCTTCTTGAGCACAAGATTACCTTCTCTGAATACACGAGGTCTGACCTTCTTATCAAATGCTTTCTTCATTCTCTTCTGATATAACTGACCATGGCACATGGCAGTCAACCTCTTCTCTTCAATCAAATTCAGCTGATCAAACCTGGTCTGACACCATTCAGCCTCAGTCAACTTGGCTTCCACCAAAACACGCAATGTTGGGATCTCAACTTCTATTGGGAGCACAACTTCCATGCCATAAACAAGTGAGAAAGGGGTTGCCCATGTTGAAGTGCGGATGGATGTACGGTACCCATGTAAAGCAAATGGGAGCATCTCATGCCAATCCTTATAAGTCACAACCATCTTCTGAATGATCTTCTTGTTTCCAGCTTCTACAACCCCATGCATCTTCAGTCTGTAGGGAGAAGAATTATGGTGTGCAATCTTGAAGTCTTTACAAAGAGCTTCCACCATATTATTATTCAAGTTCGGTCCATTATCAGTAATGATATTGCTTGGCACACCATACCTACATATAATATGATTCTTGATAAACCTTACAATAACTTGCTTGGTTACATTCGCATATAATGTCGCCTCAACCCACTTTGTGAAGTAGTCAATAGCCACAAAAATGAAACGATGTATGTTCGAAGCTCTGAGCTCAATCATGCCAATCATATCAATTCCCCACATGGAGAAGGGCCATGGGGAGGAAATGATGTTCAATATTGTCGGAGGAACATAAATCCTATCTGCGTATATTTGACACTTGTGGCATTTCTTCACAAACTTGCAACAGTCAGATTCCATTGTCAGCCAATAGTAACCTGCTCTCAACATCTTCTTTGCCATAGCATGTCCATTGGAATGAGTACCAAAGGAACCTTCATGGACTTCAGTCATCAATAACTATGCTTCGTGTCTATCCACGCATCTGAGCAAAACCATATCGAAGTTTCTCTTGTACAGTACATCACCATTCAGGTAGAAGTTGCCAGCTAATCTCTTCAAAGTCTTCTTATCTTTCAAAGATGCCCCATGCGGGTAAATCTGACTTTGGAGAAAACACTTGATATCATAATACCGCGACTTCTCATCTTTGTTCTTTTCAACAGCAAACACATGAGCTGACCTATCAAGACACATCATAGTCAGATTAGGAACTTCATTCCAATACTTCACCACAATCATTGAAGCCAACGTTGCAAGAGCATTTGCCATCCGATTTTCATCTCAAGGGATATGATGAAACTCAACCTTTGTAAAGAAAGTTGAAATCCTCTTCACATAGTCTCTATATAGTATTAAACTAGGTTGATTCGTCTCCCATTCACCTTTGATCTGATTCACGACCAAAGCTGAATCTCTATAGATGTCCAAATACTTGATTATAAGATCAATGGCCTCTTCAAGCCCCATAATGCAAGCTTCATACTCAACCATATTATTTGTACACTTGAAAGTCAATCTAGTTATAAACAGAAAATGAGTGCCTTGAGGAGTAATAATCATTGCCCCAATGCCATTACCATACTGATTAACAACTTCATCAAATACCATGCCCCAACGGGAACCAGGTCCTGGCCCTTCTTCAAGCAATGGTTCATCACAATCTTTCATCTTCAAGTACAAAATCTCTTCACCAGGAAAATCATACTGCACTGACTGGTAATCTTCAATTGGTTGATAAGCCAAATGGTCAGCCAAGATACTACCTTTGATCTCTTTTTGAGATCAGTATTCAATATCATACTCTGATAACAACAAATGCCAACGGGCAATCCTCCCAGTTAAAGCAGGCTTCTAAAAAATGTACTTGATTGGATCCATTTTGGATATCAACCAAGTGGTATGATTCAACATATACTGACGCAGATGCTTAACAGCCCAAGCCAATGCGCAACAATTCTTCTCAAGCATAGAATACCGAGTCTCACAGTCGGTGAACTTCTTACTCAAGTAGTAAATTGCATATTCTTTCTTTCCAGTTTCATCTTGCTGACCTAGAACACAACCCATACTCTCTTCAAGCACAGCCAAATACATGATCAACGGTCTTCCTTCAACAGGCGGAGATAGAATCTGAGGCTCAAGTAGATATTCTTTGCTATTTTCAAAAGCTTTCTGGAAATCCTCGGTCCAATCACAAGACTGATCTTTCTGAAGAAGTTTGAATATATGCGCACACGTGGAAATCATATGCAAAATGAATCTTGAGATATAATTCAAGCGGCCGAGAAAACCTCTGACCTACTTCTCAGTTTTGGGCACAGGCATCTCTTGTATTGCTTTGACCTTGGCAGGATCAACTTCAATACCCTTCTCGCTGACAATAAAGCCCAACAACTTACCAAAAAGAACACCAAAAGTACACTTATTGGGATTCAAGCGGAGTTTGTATTTCCTCAAATGCTGGAATAGCTTCAATAAATGCTCAACATGTTCTTCTTCACCACTGGATTTAGCAATCACATCATCAACATAGACTTCAATCTCTTTATGCATCATATCATGAAAAAAAGTGGTCATTGCTCTCTGGTAAGTTGCACCAGCATTCTTTAGAACGAAAGACATCACTCCATAACATAATGTTCCCCAGGGTGTAATGAATGTGGTATTCTCGATATCCTTGGGTTCCATCTTAATTTGATTATAACCGTAAAATCCGTCCATAATCAAAAAGACTTTGAATTTAGTTGTATTGTCTACCAACATATCAATGTGTGGCAGGGGGAAATCATCTGTTGGACTAGCTTTGCTCAAATCTCTATAATCAACACACATGCAGACTTTTCCATCTTTCTTAGGAACAAGCATAATATTGGCCACCCACAGCGGATACTCAGTAGTAACAAGGAAATCGTCATCAATTTGCTTCTGCACTTCTTCTTTGATCTTCACTGCCATATCAGGATGAGTCCTCCTCAACTTCAGCTTGACTGGCGGGCATTCTGGCATCAACAAAAATCGATGCTCCACAATCTCAGAATCCAAACCAGGCATGTCTTGATAGGACCAAGCAAACTCATCTGAATACTCTCAGAGAAGATCAACCAACCCCTTCTTAACCTCTGGACACAATCGAGACCCAATCTTGACTTCCTTCACATCCTCTTCGGAACCCAAGTTGACTAACTCAATCCGCCCTTCGAATGACTGGATGGCTTTTTCCTCGTGCTCAAATAGACAAGACAATTCATCAAACACTTCTTTATCACTTTCTTCCTCTGCCTCAAACACATGGAATTCAAAGTATGGAGAAGGAGTAGGATCATCGTATTCAATGGGTTTAGAAACCAACCTACATAATGATTTGATATTTTGATTTTAGAGAAGTGAATTGTGACCAAATATTATGCAGATGGACAATTATTATTTATTTATTAATGTTTTTTATGATTACAATTTTTCAGAAAAGCAAAAAGTAAAAAATAAAAACATCAGAGACGTGGATGAATAGAATTGCATTTTATTGATGATCAAATTAAAAGATGTCAAAAATTGTTCACTTCTCCCTTAGGCATAGGATAAAGATTTTCAAAAACAATAAAGCAATTACTTAGAATGTTGAACAATAATAGGAACATCGACATCGGTCCAATTGTTGCAGGCTTTTCCATGCGTCACAAAATTGGTGTAGTCTTCATCTTTATCTCCCTCAGTCACATCAGTTGAGTGTTGTTCATTACCATGAATGAACCCTCTGCTACGAAAACTAGGTTGCACATCTTCAACTAACGACCCTTGCTGAAATCCCAAACTAGCTCGGCTCTTGTTCTCGGCGACCTCTACCGTCTGACCCCACTGATCAGAATTGTTGTCTTCAACAACTTTCTGTGCATCTTTAAAAGAGGACATAGGTGTCCAAACTCTCTTTTCTTCAACAATAGATAGTGCTTGGAACGGAGTTCCAATCTCATCCTCAGCTTCAACATACAAGAAAGACGACATGTGGCTTACCAACAAAGCCTTCTCTCCTCCAACGATAATGAGCTTACCATTCTTTAGAAATTTCAACTTCTGATGTAGAGTTGACGTCACAGCCCCCGGCTCATGTATCCATGGCTTTCCCAACAAGCAGCTATAGGCCGGGTGGATATCCATTACTTGGAAAGTAATTTGGAAATCACTCGGACCTATCTTCACTAGAAGGTTCACCTCACCAATAAAAGTCTTGCGAGAACCATCAAAAGCTTTGACGATCACGTCATTGTATCTCATTGGAGTTCCTTGATACGACAATCTGGAGAGAGTTGACATCGGGAATATATTTAATGAAGAACCAGTGTCAACCAACACATTTGACAATGCATCCTCCTTGCAGTTCATTGATATGTGCAATGCTAGGTTGTGATTTCTGCCTTCCTCAGGAAGTTCTTCATCACAAAAGCTCAGATTGTTGCAGGAAGTGATATTATCCACAATATGATCAAACTGATACACTGTTACATCACGCTCGACATAGGATTGCTCCAATACCTTTTGCAATGCTTCTCTGTACGCTTCAAAATTCATGAGCAAAGACAACCCTGAAATTTTGGAAGGAGTTTGGAGCAGTTGCTCCACCATATTAAATTCAATTTTCTTAATCAGACGGAGTACCTCATCATCATCATTAGGCTGTAAACTACTGGATTCACCAGACTGACACTGCGGAGCACTAACCGAATTTGCTACAGGCACATCAACCTTCTTACTGGCATCTTCAACATCCTTTGGGAAAACAGGCCCAAAAACACGACCATTACGGGTCACCATTGTTACATCAGCAATACTCACAACAGAACTGGTCGTAGGCAACAGAACCTCCTGACCACTCTCCAACATAGTCGCATTGTACTGGTATGGAACAACTCGATCGGATGCATACAGGACTAGACCCGCTAACCGTATTACTAACGGCGATACCGATCTATTGACGTTGTTATTGTTGCTGCTATCAAACTGAATTACCACCCTCTCAAGGGTCTTAAATACTGGCACTATCACGTTCACATCATCTATATCCCTAGATTGTTGAATCTGGATTACATTCTCATCCATCAACTTCTGGATATCTCTCTTGACAATCGAACACCCACGGGGGTTCACACTGCAGATTGCACAACTGGCATGATCATGCTCACAATCACTAATAGTACACAGGGTCTTATGCATCTCAACCAAAGATCGACGAATACGTCGCACATCAAATACTCGGGAACTCCCTGGACATCCATCTACCATGTTGACAGAATTACCATGAGCAGGAAATGGGTTAGTGTAGCAGTAAATTCATGACCACCAAGTTATGGATGAGCTAGACGTCAATTAAACCAGAGTCGCCACCGCGCTATTATGGTTTCCAAGGGAAAAGGGAAAAGTACGAACAAAACCCAAAGATAATAAGTTTTCAAATCAAAACTAATAAAATGCCAGAGATTACAGGTAAGGGAGTTGGTTACATAGAGGAAAGGTGTTAGCACCCAAAGTGTCCTAGGTACTCCTAGGGAGCCCTTTCTTGTGTGCATATTTGTTTTTGTATAAAATGATGTTTGCAATAAATACACTGGAGGGATGAGAAAAGAATTCATTAATTATATTTTTGTGTTTAACAAGACCTTCGGACTTGTGCCTACGTACCAACATAAAAATGAGGGATCAAAACCTCGTAGTTCGTGGTAACAATTTCAAAGTGAGTATATTGCTTTTAACAAAAATTTAAGTTTAACAAAGGCACAAAAGGCCTAAAAAAGTTTGAATGAGTGTTGGTTCTTTTTGTCTTTTGCAATTTTAAGTCAAATATAGTTAAATTTATTTACAAGTTTGATTAAGAAAAGAGTTTAAAAATGCAATGGCATAAGGCTAAAGTTTCTAATTTGCAATATGGTCTAAGTTTAGAAATCACAAAAAAAGAAGATTTTAAAAGGAGGGAGAGATTTGAAATTAAAGAAGTGGGGAAGAGATGAAGAGACTAATCCTAAGCAAAAATTAAAAGTTAAGAGTTGAAAAGATCTGACCAATGGGATGCAATCCAATAGACAAGAATGTCATATAGAAACCCAAATTTCCCTTGGACTTTATAATCAAGCAATATCAATACACAAATAGCAAGGTGAAGAGCAAGGCATCAAATATGCCACATCCAAGCTTAGCAACTTCATGATCTTCTTCATAATTTCCAATGTATCAGATGAACACAAAAGGGATCTCAGTACTTGCTTCAGATGAAAGTTCAATTCACAAGTACTTGGTTTCATGAAAGTTGGCATTGGCCAAATCCTTTTGCATAGGGAATGTTGCCTAATTCTATGTCCAATGTCTCAGATCAAATCCAACAGTCCACACAAATGTCTTTTAGGGTTTTTGTTGTTATTATGTACATTAAGGTCAAAAGACACCAAACACAAACAAGTATATACAATCACAAGATAAGGCTCAAATGAGCAAAGTGAAAATCGCATTAAAATGAACAAGTTAAATGGTATGAATAATGGCAAATGAATAAAGATTTAAAATTAAAATGCATAAAATTAAATGGCTTGAAATTAAATGTTAGTTGTTAGTTGATTAGAAGTTAGTATTGCTTTTGCTTTTTGTTTAAGTCATTCTTTGGAGAATACTCAACCCATTATTCACAAGCATGGATCCTTGAACCAAGACATATTCCAAAGGAAGGAAAAAAGGCCAAGTTTCCACACAATACCATGAAAGAGGGGAGACTTACAATCTCACTTACTAGAATGATATGCCTTTTGTGTCAAAATTTAGCGCTATATTAAGCAATTGTAATTAGACTTATGTAGAAGTCACAACTATTTGAGGCCGGACAATAGAAATTTTAGTGTTAATGCATGTTAGAGATATGGTATTATGAACCCTACTCCTAAAACATACCACACTTAAAAGAATATGCAAAAAGGGTGGACCTAATATCATCCACACTTATGTTGATTTTACAATCAACTAGCCTTAGGATATAGAGACATCATAGGTTCATCAAATGAATGAGAAGAGAATGAGATTGAGATGAAGAGGGAGGGGAAATGGAATCAACACAAATTGGTCAAAGGAGGACATTTATCAAATTAAAATCAAACATTCATTTTGGGAGATGAAATGTACATTTCATCAATCCCCTAAATCCAATGATTTTAACTCAACAAAGTCAAATCAACCTTGACCATGGCCCAACAACACATGTCAAACTCAACAAGTCAACATAAAGAGATAACACAATTTATTCACAATTAAACAATTAAAAATCAAATAAAAATGCATTAAATTAAATTATGGTTGATCAAAATCCTAAAACCTCTTCAAAACACCAAATAAATGGCTAACATATTTATCATAGGTCAAACAAGGTCAAAGGACCTTGGAGGAAAAATTTCATTATTTTTGGAAACTTAAAAGTATTTTTAAACAATTAAAAATATGCACAAAAACAATTAAGTCATGAAAAATATTAATATTGATCCAAAAAATAATTTTAATTCAGAAAATGAAACAGAAAAATATTTGAAACTTTTTGGTGAAAGTCCCATATTTTTTGGATCAATATTAAAATTAATATAAATTAATGAAAAGAAGTCAATTAAAATGAAAATCAGAAAATGCTAAAAAATATGGACTACTTGATCTCTCTCATTAATTGAGGTGGCAGGTCAAGTGGATCAGAGCACGCTATCAATGGTGAATCTTAGTCAATGTTCCACACGCGTGGCAATCAATTTGGACGCTCAAGATTAAAACAAAATAGAAGGATCATGTGGTCTGGAGAAATGCCAACGCATCGCCGGAGCCAGAGCACCGGTCTTCTTCTCCGGTGGACCTCATCGGACTGGTCCAACCTCAACCATCACCAAAATAAAAAAGGAGGACATGAATTTAAAGTAAAAATGCTCAGCAGTTCGAATATGGCATCAATTTTACCTAACTCCAAGTATATTGAAAGATACAGGGAGTTGAATTTTGAGGATCATGATCTGAGTTGCTTCGATTTGACCTCTAAGCAACTCAATTTTGTTGCCTACATTGGTAGGACTTCAGACAACCAAAAATCAACAAGAATGGTGGAGAACTGAGTGAGAATCGAAGAGATGAAAAATCAGAAATTCACCTTCACTGCAGGTTCAGATGGACACGGTCTTGCTCTCAATTATGCTTGGCCTTGCTTCTGATGCTTGATAGAGTGTAAATGGATCAAAGAAGAAGAAGGACTCTTGGAGTTTGAATCTCAAAACAGTGGCAGATTTCAAACTCAATTTTCAATGAAAATCACCAAGCTTATCCTTTGAATGTGGTGGTTTAGGGTTGCTGATTCAAAGCTGGTGCACAAGGGTCCTTAATTATGAGCATTGAGGGTTCTATTTATAGCTAAGTCACTTGATAATTGCACACTTCTTTCAAAACTCCAAAAATAACAATTGTCTTTGCATGGGTGCATGGGCGTGTGATAGGCCCATGTAATGATGCATTCAGGTCCAAAAATGAGTGTAAGCATTACTGAAGTCATGTGGAAAGGCCATGCATTCATGTATGAGAAATGGAACTTCAAATCTTCCAAATGGTTCTTCAACTTTAATCCATGCGCAAGTCATTCATTCTATGTTCAAATGAGATGAATTTGGACTTTTTAGAAAGGTTAGATCAAGAGGAACAACTTTCATGTTGAACACTTGATTATTTGAATCTTGGATCATGATGAATTTGAGGTGAAAGTTTGGAAAATCAAACATATAAAAAAAATTCTAAGTATCAAGCCATATGTTCACTTCTTCCACTTTGAGTAACTTTTTCTATGGACTTCAAATGAGAAACGTTCCTTCATCAAAGTTGTAGCTCTATCAAAGTCATCCAAATGGGTCACAAATTTGACCCCATTTTGATTTATAATGAAGGAGTTATGTATATTAGAAGTTGAGGAAAATTACTTGTTCAATGGTATTGGCCCAAAATGACCTATAATGTCTCCTCATATCACATGCATTTAAAAGTTGAATTTGAACTTATTCCGTACATAAAATTGGAAGTAGACATATTTAATTTTATCATGCAACTTGAATGGATTTCATCTCATAAAAATTGAGCAAGTTATGGTCTTGAGGAGTTGACCTCCAAATTAGGGTTTAAACAAAATGACCTATAATCTTTCACCATAAAAAATGACTTTCCAAGAAAAACTCGCTCTAAACCTCAACATGAAAGTTGTTTGTAATATCATTTAGAGTAACTTTGATCTTGGAAGCATTTTTATATGACAAAAATTGTAGGCGATAGGGTCTAGGGAACCCCAATTTTGATTAGTTGAATTCCTCTGGTCAACCACCACGAACCAACTTGCTAGCTTGATATTCCCTTGACTTTTGGGACTCATGGAGGATCATATATTCATAAGATGATGAAATGTGAAGTATCCCTTAAAATATTTTATCAAATGTTGAAGAAACTTGTTGAAGAAGTCACATAGGATACCTAGATGAATTAGGGTCACCTTCTCTGAAAGCACAAGGTCTGACCTTCTCTGAATGCACAAGGTCTGACCTTCTTATCAAAAGCTTTGTTCATTCTCTCCTGATATAACTGACCGTGACACATGGCAGTTAACCTCTTCTCTTCAATCAAACTCAGCTGGTCATACTTGGTATGAGACCATTCAGCCTCAGTCAACTTGGCTTCCATCAAGACATGCAACAATGGGATTTCAACCTCTATCGGGAGCACATCCTTCATGCCATAAACAAGTGAGAAAGGGGTTGCTCCTGTTGAAGTACGAACGGATGTGTGGTACCCATGCAAAGCAAATGGGAGCACCTCATGCCAATCTTTGTACGTTACAACCATCTTCTGAATGATCTTCTTAATATTCTTGTTTGCAGCTTCAACAGCTCCATTCATCTTAGGTCTATAGGGAGAAGAATTATGATGTGCAATCTTGAAGTCTTTGCAAAGAGCTTCCACCATATTGTTGTTCAAGTTAGATCCATTATCAGTAATGATCTTACTTGGCACACCATAACGGCATATAATCTGATTCTTGATAAACCTTACAACAACTTGTTTGGTTACATTTGCATATGACGCCGCTTCAACCCACTTTATGAAGTAGTCAATAGCCACCAGAATGAAACGATGTCCGTTCGAAGCTTTGGGCTCAATCATGCAAATCATATCAATTCCACACATGGAGAAGGGCCATGGAGAGGAAATGACATTCAACAGTGTCGGAGGAACATGAACTTTATCTGCATATATTTGACACTTGTGGCATTTCTTCACAAACTTGCAACAGTCAGATTCCATTGTCAACCAATAGTAACCTGCTCTCAACATCTTCTTAGCCATAGCTTATCCATTAGAATGAGTACCAAAGGGACCTTCATGAACTTCAGTCATCAATAAGTATGCTTCATGTTTATCCACGCATCTGAGCAGAACCATATCGAAGTTTCTCTTGTAAAGCACATCACCATTCAGGTAGAAGTTGCAAGCTAACCTTCTCAAAGTCTTTTTATCTTTCAAAGATGCCCCAAACAGGTAAATCTGACTTTGGAGAAAACACTTGATATCATAATACCATGGCTTTTCATATTTGATCTCTTCGACAACAAACACATGAGCCGGCCTATCAAGATGCATCACAGTCAAATTAGAAACCTCGTTCCAAAACTTCACCATAATCATTGAAGCCAATGTTGCAAGAGCATCTTCCATCCGGTTTTCATCTCGAGGGATATGATGAAACTCAACCTTTGTAAAGAAAGTTGAAATCCTCCTCGCATAATCTCTATATGGTATCAAATCGGGCTTATTAGTCTCCTATTCACCTTTGATCTGATTCACAACCAAAGCTGAATCTCCATAGACGTCAGGATATTTGATTCTGAGATCAATGGCGTCTTCGAGCCCCATAATGCAAGCTTCATACTCAGCCATATTATTTGTACACTTGAAAGTCAATCTAGTTGTAAAAGGAAAATGAGTTCCGTAAGGAGTAATAATCACTGCCCCAATGCCATTACCGTACTGATTAACAACTCCATCAAATACCATGCCCCAACAGAAACCAGGTTCTGGCCCTTCTTCAAGCAATGGTTCATCACAATCCTTCATCTTTAAGTACAAGATCTCTTCATCAGGAAAAGCATACTATACTGACTGGTAATCTTCAATCGGTTGGTGGGCCAAATGGTCAGCCAAGACACTACCCTTAATATCTTTTTAAGATCGGTATTCGATATCATACTCTGATAACAACATCTGCCAACGGGAAATCCTCCCAGTTAAAGCAGGCTTCTCAAAAATATACTTGATTGGATCCATTTTGGATATCAACCGAGTGGTATGATTCAACATATACTGACGCAGACGCTTAGCAACCCAAGCCAATGCGCAACAAGTCTTCTCTAGCATAGAATATCGAGTCTCACAAAAGGTGAATTTCTTAATGAGGTAGTAAATTGCATATTATTTCTTTCCAGATTCATCTTGCTGACCTAGGACACAACTCATACTCTCTTCAAGCACAGTCAAATACATCATCAATGGTCTTCCTTCAACAGGCGGCCATAAAATCGGAGGTTCAAGCAGATATTCTTTGATACTGTCAAAAGCTTTCTGGAAATCTTCGGTACAATCACAAGATTGATCTTTCTGAAGAAGCTTGAATATAGGCGCACATTTGGCAATCATGTGTGAAATGAATCTGGAGATATAATTCAAAGGGCCGAGAAAACCTCTGACTTGCTTTTCAGTTTTGGGCGCATGCATCTCTTGTATTGCTTTGACCTTGGCAGGATCAACTTCAATACCTTTCTCTTTGACAATAAAGCCCAACAACATACCAGAATGAACACCAAATGTACATTCATTGGGATTCAAGCGGAGCTTGTATTTCCTCAATCGCTGGAATAACTTCAACAAATGCTCAACATGTTCTTCTTCATCACCTGATTTAGAAATCACATAATCAACAAAGACTTCGATCTCTTTGTGCATCATATCATGAAAAAGAGTAGTCATTGCTCTCTGGTACATTGCACCAGCATTCTTTAAACCAAAAGGCATCACTCTATAACAGAATGTTCCCTAAGGTGTAATTAATCTGGTTTTCTCCATATCTTCGGGTGCCATCTTAATCTGATTATAACCAGAAAGTCTGCCATAAATTAAAAGACTTTGAATTTAGCTGTATTATCTACCAACATATCAATGTGTGGTAGAGGAAAATCATCTTTTGGACTAGCTTTATTCAAATATCTATAATCAACACACATACGGACTTTTCCGTCCTTCTTAGGAATGGGCATAATATTGGCCACCCACTACGGATACTCAACAGTAACAAGGAAACCGTCATCAATCTGCTTTTGCACTTCTTCTTTGATCTTCACTGCCATGTCAGGATGAGTCCTCCTCAACTTCAGCTTGACTGGCGGGCATTCTGGGTTCAACGACAATATATGCTCCACAATCTCAGGATCCAAACCAGGCATGTCTTGATAGGACCAAGCAAACACATCTGAATATTCTTGAAGAAGATCAATCAACCCCTTCTTAACTTCTGGACACAGTCGAAACCCAATCTTGACTTCCTTCACATCATCTTCGGGGCCCAAGTTGACTAGCTCAATCTACTCTTCAAATGGCTGAATGGCTTTTTCCTCGTGCTCAAGTAGACGAGACAATTCATCAGACACTTCTTCATCACCTTCTTCCTCAGCCTCAAACACAAGGAATTCAAAGTTTGGAGAAGGAGTAGGATCATTGTATTCAATAGGTTTAGAAACAAACCTGCATAATGATTTGATATTTTGATTTTAGAGAAGTGAACTATGACCAAATATTATGCAAATGGACAATTATTATTTATTTATTTATGTTTTTTGTGATTACCATTTTCAGAAAATCAAAAAGTAAAAATAAAAATTCATAGATGTGGATGAATAGAATTGTATTTTATTTATGATTAATTTGAAATATGACCAACAATGTTTACTTCTCCCTTAGGCATATGAGAAGGATTTTCAAAAATAATAAAAACAATTACTTAGATTGGTAAACAATAACAGGAACATTGACAGTGATCCAATTGTTGCAAGCTTTTCCATGCGTCACAAAATTGGTGCAGTGTTCGTCTCTGTCCCCCTCGATCACTGCAGTTGAGTGTTGTTCATTACCATCGATGAACCTTCCCCTACAGAAACTAGGTTTCATATCTTAAGCCTTGACAACAAACAACTCTTGTTGGAAACCCAAACCAACTATACTCTTGTTCTCGGTGACCTCTACCATACGGCCCCACTGATGTAAATTGCCATCTTCAACAATTTTTTGCGCATCTTTAAAAGAGGACATATGTGCCCCAACTTTCTTCTCTTTAGCAATAGATAGAGCTTGGAACGGAGTTCCAATCTCATCCTCGGCTTCCACGTACGAGAAAGACGACAGATGACTCAACAACAAAGCTTTCTCTCCACCCACGATGACGAGCTTACCATTTTTCACGAATTTCAATTTCTGATGCAAAGTGGATGTAACAGCTCCCGCCTCATGTATCCATGGCCTTCTTAACAAGAAAATATAGGCCGGGTGGATATCCATTACTTAAAAAGTAATTTGGAAATCACTCGGACCTATCTTTATTGGAAGGTCCACTTCACCAATAACAGTCTTGCGGGAACCATCAAAAGCTTTGACGATCATGCCACTGTATCTCATTAGAGCTCCTTGATATGATAACATGGACAAAGTTGGTTTGGGGAGTACATTAAATGAAGAACCGGTATCAACCAACACATTTGACAATACATCCTCGTTACAATTCAATGATATATGAAGTGGTAGATTGTGATTTCTGCCTTCCTTAGGAAGTTCTTCATCACAAAAGCTCAAGTTGTTGCAGGAAGCTCTACATAAGCTTGCTCCAATACTTTTTGCAATGCTTCTCTGTGCGCTTCAGAATTCATGAGCAGAGACCACACTGAAATTTTGGAAGGAGTTTGGAGCAACTTCTCCACCACATTAAATTCGCTCTTCTTAATCAAATGTAGTACCTCGTCATCATCATTAGGCTTTAAATTGCTGGATTCACGAGACTGACACTTTGGAGCACTAACTGGATTTGTTGCAGGTATATCAACCTTCTTACCGATATCCTCTACATCTTTTGGGAAAACGGGACAAAAAATACGACCACTACGGGTCACCTTCGTAACATCAACAATGTTCACAACGGAATTAGTCGTAGGCAACGGAACCTCTTGACCATTCTCCTACATCATAGCGTTATATTGATACGGAACAGCTCTATCGGATGCATATAGGACTGGGCCCTCTAACCGTATTACCAATGGCGATGCCGAACTATTAATGTTGTTACTGGTGCTGCTGTCAAACTGGATTACCACCCGCTCCAGGGTCTTAAAGACTGGCACTATAATATTCACATCGTCACCCAAGTGACGGGACTGGAAAATCTGAATCATACCTTCATCCATCAACCTTTTGATGTCTCTCTTGACAATTACGCACCCTCGGGGATTAACACTGCAAATTGCACAACCATCATGGTCATGCTCACAATCACTCACCATAAAGATGTCCTTATGCATTCTAACCGAGGATCTTTTGATGAAGCGAACATCATAGACTTTGAACTCCCTGGGACAACCATTTACCATGTTAACTGAGGGATTACCATGAGCAGGCAATGGGTTAGCTTTCACGTTCGGCGCGCGGTCCTCAAAGGACACCATCCCACTCTTCACTAGCTTCTAGACCTCGTACTTCAAGGGGTAGAAATTCTCAATATCGTGGTCGGGAGCTCCTTGATGAAAAGCACAGCGGAGTTCTGGCTTATACCACCATGGAAGTGGTTCTAGAATTTGTGGCGGATTTCTCGGTTGGAGTAGGTTCTTGAGAACCAAGGATGGGTAAAGTTCAGCATATGACATAGGAATAGGGTCAAAAGAGACCTTCTTCTTAAAATTCTGTTGTTGTTGACTATTGTTGGTGTTGTTGTTGTAGTTTGTTCTTTGTTGTGGCTGTTGTTGACGATGTTATTGAACTGGCATGAATTTATTATTGAAAAATACTGGAATAACTGATGATACTTGATGATGATGTTGACGTGGTTGTTGACTTCTTCTAACACGAGGCCTCATCTTCCTCCCTACTGACACTCCATTGGTTTCACCTTCCTTCTTTCTGGCGAAACTGCTACCATACTTCTTGCTTGAAGATACCTCTTCCTTAGACAAACGTCATTCTTGGACGCCCTCTTCTAACCTCATCCCCATGTTTACCATTTCAGTAAAGTCGTTGGGGGCACTAGCAATCATGCGTTCGTAATAAAATAAACTCAGGGTCTTTAGGAAAATCTTGGTCATCTCTTTTTCTTCCAACGGAGGATTGATCTGAGCAGCAAGCTCTTTCCACCTCTGGGCGTATTCTTTGAGTGTCTCTTTGTCCTTCTGAGACATCGACCTCATTTGGTCCCTATCCGGCGCCATATCCATATTATACTTATACTGCTTCACAAAAGCCTCACCCAAATCATTGAATGTGCGAACACTTGCACTACCCAATCCCATGTACCACCTTAGAGCGGCACCAGTCAGACTGTCTTGAAAGTAGTGAATCAATAACTGATCATTATTAGTTTGCGTTGACATTTTCCTGGCATACATGACGAGATGGCTAAGTGGACGAGTATTTCCCTTATACTTTTCAAAGCCAAGGACTTTGAACTTCATCGGGATTTTGACATTCGGCACTAGGCAGAGTTCAGCAGCACTCTTACCAAACATATCTTTTCCCCTCAAGGTCTTCAACTCCTTTCGCAGCTCAAGGAATTGGTCTTTCATCTCATCCATCTTTTCATAAACATCTGGGCCCTCAGAAGACTCGGAATGGTAGATGGTGTCCTCAACACGAGGCATAATGTGAACAACTGGAGGCGGAACAGACATGACCGGGCTAGATGTCCGCATGGAAGCAAAAGTAGGCGCAAACCCTTCGGGCACAAAGTTCGGCGGCATTCCCCACGGGAATCCGGCAGGCATAGTAGGAGCAAATTGAGTGGCAGGCACGGTTGAAGTAACAACTTATGAAATGACAGTCCTTTGAGGAGGAGGAGGAGTTGCAAGAGTTGAAGAAGACTAACTCTGAGGAACTAGCACATACTCCATCATGGAAGTCAAACGAGTAATTTTGTCCTCCAACTCTCGGTTCTCTTGTTCCAAATATTCCATGATTCTCGGTTGATTGGCGCGAGTGTTATATCGGTGAGTCAGCTTGGCTGAAGCACATAAGAATAACCAATAAGACATCTGGAGGAAGAAAAAACGGTTATGCAAATGATGCATGAAATGCAATGTTTTTATTTTTTTTATTTTCAAGGAACATATTATTTTATTTGCAAATGTAATAACAATAATAACAATTTGATTGACCATAAAACTCTCTTTTATTCATATAATTTGAAGAATTATACTGAGTACATTTTCAGAAACCAGAATACAAATGCAAGAGAAAAGGAAACTAATCATCCTAAGGATCCCCTAACAACAATGTCAGATGATCTAGCTATAGGTACATACTTCCTTCGGATGTGTAAGATCTCGAACTCAAAAGAAGGCTTCATCTGAGCTTTCTTGAGGACAAACTGATCAACAATCTTCTTCCCACAAGCTGAGGCATACTAGAGGAAGATGAAACCTCTGGCTCTCTCTGTCTCTTCACTGCTCGGTCTTCAAGAAGCTCGATAAGTGCATCCTTGTCCTTAGACTCAAGCTGTAACTCCTCATGCTTTCTGCTCAAAGCATGGAACCGCTCTTCCCACATATCCTTCTCTTGCTTCAACTTGGTGAGTGCGTATTCCAACTCCTCTACATCTTGGTTAGGGAGAGTTGATGGCTCAGTCATAACCAAAGACATAGGTCTTTCACAAGCTTATGACATCTTCAGCTCCAAAGCTCTCTTCTTCACCCAAGTAGTGTAAGCTTCCAAAGCTACACAGTTGCACGGGCCAAGCTCCGATCTTCCTTTCCTATGCGCATTATGCCAAGCGTGTATCATCTTCTTCTTCAAATATTGGGAATCTTTATCCTCTTGATAGAAAAGACCTTCTAACTGAGTGTTATTAGGCTTTTCTCTCAAGGGGAACCTAAGTTGACGACGAACCAAAGCAGGGTTATAGTTCATTCCTCCTTATGTACCAATGAGAGGCATGTTAGAGAATTCACCACAACTGTCAATAATATCCAAGCTACTCAATAAAGAATCATACCAAACTATATCATCATTGGTGAGAGACATAAGTCTCTAAGACCACCGTAGACATTGTTTGTTCTCCACAAAAGCAAGTGTCTGAGGCAAGTGCAAAATAAACCACTTGTACAGAAGAGAAACACATCACACAATAGTCCCACCACCTTTAGAATTCCTCAAATGCAAATAGAAGTACATATCTCCCAACAGAGTAGGCCAATTAAAAAGATTCTAATGGCGTTAACATCAACAAAACCGTCAATGTTAGGGAACAAAGCCAAACCATATATGAGAAACATAAAGATGCCTTCAAAAGCATCCACACTACTGGCTTGAGCAAAAGTAGTAGCTTCCCTAATAAGGAACTTAGAAGTCAACCCAAATATTCCTCCTTTCTTCACCCAATGAGCCTCAATCTCAGACTTAATCAGATGAAGAGCTTCAGCTATAATATGAAGTCTGGGAATCTCCTTCAATCCATTAAAAGGCACTTTGTTAGAAACAGGTATTCCCAAGAGATGGGCATACTCCTCTAACGTAGGCATAAGCTAATAATCGATAAAAGTGAAGCAACGATAGAGAGGGCCATAAAACTAAACCAACACACTCAAGAGTCCTTTGACCACTTCAGTAGATAACATAGATAGAAGCTTCCCATGATGTTGTTTGAAGTCCAAGGGATCTAATACAAAAGATGACAGCTTCCTTAGCTCTTTCAAATCGGGACATCTGAAACTATACTTCTTAATGTTCCTTCGTCCACACTCCATGGTCTGAAAATATTTGCAAATAAAACCTTAGTTCCTTGAAGTTATCTTTCGTGTGATGAATGTCATGATATGCATGAATGCATGAATGCAACAATCACAAATAAAGGATCACCCACAAGGCAAACAACCAGAGGTCAAGGGATGAATCAAGTCATTGTCAAGATCAATCATCCATTTTGGTGGATTATGGTTTTCACCTTATCAACACCCAAGTTCCATTGATATTGACAAGACTTGATTGGATCAACCAAGAATCAAGGGTTTGTTGTGAGTCACGAGCATGGAGTCAAGTTAAGAACCATCCCAAAGGAGTGTACTAAGGATAAAACCTGTAGATCATGTTCTAAAAAGTTTCCAGAGTCTTAATTCCATCTATCGAACATTATAGGTTAGGATGACTGACTCATCAACCCATAATATTCTCAAGATAAACTCGTCTGAGTGTAGTATCGTGTAAAAATTGTTATCATGTCTACACTTGAACAGTCTCCGCACTACGTCTTAAATAGGCCAAGTTGGGCTAAATGTTCTACGGTCCTCAGCTTCTTGGACCCCAAATCAGAGAAAGTAATGCCTAACCACAATAACTTGTGTGACATCAATAACTCCAAAAGGGTCTCCACTGAGTAGATGGGTCTCAAGTCAACTTGTTAAGGACTACTCCACACAAGTCGAACATGACTATACCATCCTCCTATCTTAAGTGCACTCAAGTTTGAGTTAGAACTTATCTCACCACTCAGAGATCACCAAGCACAACAAGCAGATTATATCATACAAATAAATATACAAACATCATATATACACTTATATACACATAAAAAAGTAGGTTAAACCCACTGAGGACTACTCCCCAGCAGAGTCGCCACTTAATTTATGTAGTGGTAAATTCATGACTATTAAGCTATGGATAAACTTAACGTCAATAAAACTAGAGTCGCCACCGTGCTTTTATTGTTTCCAAGGGAAAAGGGAAAAGTACGAACAAAACCCAAAGATAAGAAGTTTTAAAATCAAAACTAATAAAATGCCAGAGATTACAGGTAAGGTGTTGGTTACACAGAGGGAAGGTGTGAAGGATAAGAGCGATCCAAAATGCAACAGAATTTTAAAAAAAATCTCCTTTAGTGATCCTTAAAAATGGGCATGATCAGTGATAGAATCGTTACCTCTTGTGGCAATTGAAACCTTTGATGCAGATCTACGAAGCGATCACGAACGTTGAATGGTGACAATGCCTCTACTCAGTCCACATGAACGGATTCCTTCAATCTCAGTGCTAGCTGCTACGAATGAAGGCTTTGAGTGTGTGTGTGTGTGTGTGAGAGAGAGAGAGAGAGAAACGAAATTGCAACTGCACAAATGCTTTTGCACAAGGGTTCTATTTATAGAACCACTTGTGTGGGCTGCAAGCTAAAAAGGCCACTTAAGTGTATGTGGTCCATATCTTATAATATGCCAAAATCACTTAAGTGCGTGGTACCTTACCATATTTCGTATTCTACTTAAGTACACCATACCTTACGATGTTCTACAATTCACTTAAGTGCACCGTATCTTACAGTGTTCCTTAGTTACTATATCTCTCATCAATTCGTCCTTTTGTGTGTGACCCTGTAGGTTTTCGTGGTATTGGCAATTATATTAAATCACGTATTTAACATAATAAATAGTGAGCGGTATCTAGCAACACATCACTGCTACCCAAGACACGAAAATGTCATGTGATCTGACAAATCCTTTTGTGATAACACCTAAGTGTACAATTACCCTTTTGCTCTTATGTCTATATTGAACACAAGGCATAGATCGTTTCATCCTTGTCCAGTTCAATATTGGGTCCATAGACATTTATCCTGTTACGCAGGATGGGAAAATTCCATCTAGGTCACTCATGTCCCTCAACATGCTTCATGGAGTACCCATCAACTGTCTTTATGGTCATCCAGTTACGGACAATGTTTGATCAACAATAAGGCACTCGACTCTACATCTAGGGTACATAGTGGTTTCAGGTCAAAGGGTGGTATACACCATTATCACCATGAGAACAACTTATGACACTTAGCATAACATTCTATATAGTATTCTCATAGTGGGTCAATCCAATATAAATATTACTCTCAATATTCATACTTATGTTTAAGACTTGATAACTCCTTATCCATGATCCATGAGATGTGATCATCAGTCTATATACATAATAGTCTTAATGCTTTAATGTTATCCCACTTCACAATAAAGCTCGACTACGGATACTTTAAGAATAGTGTCCTTATTTTTAATGGGATCTCATGATTAAGTAACACTTGATACATTAAAAGGACTAGCTATTCTAGGGACTTTATTAAACAAACATAATAAAGAAAAATCCTTTTATTATTAATAAATAATTCGATACAAGTACCAAAAGTATTGTCCTCTAGGGCTTACACCAACAAGGTGTTAGCACCCAAAGTGTCCTAGGTACTCTTAAGGAGCCATTTTTTATGTGTGTATGTGTTTTGGTATAAAATGATGTTTGCAATAAATAGAGTGTGGGGATGAGAAAAGAATTCATTAATTATATTTTTGTGTTTGACAAGACCTTCGGACTTGTGCCTACGTACCAACATAAAAATGAGGGATCAAAACCTCGTAGTTCGTGGTATCAATTTCAAAGTGAGTGGGTTGCTTTTATAAAAAAATTTAAGTTTAAGAGAGGCACAAAGGGCCTAAAAGAATTTGAATGAGTGTTAGTTATTTTTGTCTTTTGAAATTTTAAGTCAATATGGTTAAATTCATTTACAAGTTTGATTTAAGAAAAGAGTTTTAAAATGCAATGGTATAAGGCCAAAGTTTCTAATTTGCAATAAAGTTTGGGTTTAGAAAACACAAGCCAAGAATATTTTTGAAAAGAGGGAGATATTTGAAGTTTAAGAAGTGGGAAGAGACGAAGAGACTAATCCTAAGCAAAAATTTAAAAGTTTGAGTTGAAAAGATCTGACCAATGAGATGCAATCCAATAGACAAGAATGTCTTATAGAAACCCACTTTTCCCTTGGACTTTAGAATCATGCAATATCAATAAACAAATAGCAATATGAAGAGCAAGGCATCAAATAAAGATAGCCACATCCAAGCTAGCAATTTCGCAGCCTTCTTCTTAAGCTCCCATGTATCAGATGACATACTCCTTGAATGGCTCAGGATAAGGCATTAGACACAGATTCAAAGTAACATTTGCATCAAGACTATGTAGCATATGAATTGAAGTGGATCCCAATACTTGCATCAGATGAAAGTTCAATTCAATAACTTGGTTTCAGAAATGTTGGCATTGGCCAAGTCCTTTTGCATATGGAATGCTGCCTAATTCTAAGTCCAAGTCTTAGATCACAATCCAACAGTCCACACAAACATTTTTTAGGTTTTTTTGTTGTCTATTAAGTATCTTAAAGTTAAAAGACCATAAACACAAACAAAATAAACAAGCAAGTATAAACAATCACAATATATGGCTCAAGTGAGGAAAGTGAAAATGACATTAAAATAAACAAGTTAAATGGTATGTATAATGGCAAATGATAAAAGGCTTAAATTTAAAGTTCACAAAAGTAAATGACTTGAAATTAAAAGTTAGTCAAATGTTAGTTAATTAGAAGTTAGTGAAGTTCTGCTCTTCAAATGTTTAAGTCATTCTTTAGAGAACACTTAACCCTCTATTCACAAGCATAGATCCTTGAACCAAGACATCTTCGAAAGGAAGGAAAAAAGGCCAAGTTTCCACATAATACCATGAAAGGGGGGAGAGTTACAATCTCACTTACTAGAATGCTATGTCTTTTGTGTCAAAATTTAGCGTTATGTTAAGCAATCGTAATTGGACTTATGTAGAAGTCACAACTATCTAAGGCCGGGCAATAAAATTTTGGTGTTAATGCATGTTAGAGATATAGTATAATGAACCATACTCCTAAAACATACCACACACAAAAATAAAATGATCAAATGGTGGACCTAATCTCATTCATACTTGTATTGGTTCATGAACCAATTAGCATTAGGATATTGAGATGTCATTGGCCAATGAGAGGAGTGAGATAGAAAGGGATTTAAGATGAAGAGGGAGGGGAAATGAGACAAACACAAATTGATCATGGGAGGAATTTTATCAAATTAAAAGCATTCATTCATTTTGGGAGATGAAATGTACATTTCATCAATCCCTTAAATCCAATGATTTTAATCCAACAAAAGTCAAATCAACTTTGACCAAGGCCCAAACACAATAGTCAAACTCCAAAAGTCAATAAAAATGGCTCAACATAATTTATTTTCAATTAAATAAATTAAAAATCAATTAAAAATGCATTAAATTAAATTATGTTTGATCAAAAACCTAAAACCTCTTCAAAACACAAAATAAATGGCCAAGAGATTTATCATAGGTCAAACAAGGTCAAAGGACCTTGGAGAAAAAATAAATGGTCAAGAGATTTATCATCGTCTTTGTTGACGTGATTGATTGGGTTGTCGAAGTCATATGGGAGCATAGCAGAGTCGTTATCGGTGGAATTCGGGGGGAATCTGTCTGATTCATGATTCATGCTTTTTATTTTGTGAAGGAAAAAAATGAATGAAAACTTAAAGAAAAGTAAGAAAACATTTCCATTTTTTATTTAAGTGAAAAAAGTAATAAATGAAAAATAAGGAGCATAATTTGGATACAAAGAGTGACATTTTCATTGATTGATTGATAGAAAATTTAACGGGGGACCTACAAATGGTTCCCCCATGCTTTGGGCATAACATGGGTTCTTTGTTTCTTAAAGGGAAAACATCAACAAGAAAATTACTTTTCTAACATGATGACTTCGGGTAACTCAAACGCAATCCAATTGGTTAATTATTGTCCTTCAATCTTCTTATAAACCAGTCATTCTTCCTCAGCTACACCATCCTCTTCCAAAAGTGAAAAACTCATCTATTTTTCTAGTAAAAATATTTTTAAACCCAAATTTTCTTGTGTCCAAGTACTTTAGTATTTCTAAGAGGTATAGGGTTAATACCTTTAAACCTTTTCAATTTATCAAGGAAAAATGGCTCTTAATGGCCAAATTTATTATTTTGAGAACATTTATAAACATGTCAATTTGCTTAATTTTTCTAATAAATCCATTACTATGTGGTCTAGGGTTGCTACCTTGGGACCCTAATCTAGTTTTATTTAAGGAAGGCCTTTGACTTAATAGAATAAGGTCAAGATTTTCTTTCCTATTAGTAAACTTACTTAGGTTTTCATGCAAGTATTTTACTTCTATTCTCATCGAGACACAATTCTCACATCTTTCAGCTAGGTTTCTAATGTTATTTATTTCGTGCTCAAGCGTTTCATTACTATTTTTTAGAAACTCGAGATAATATTTAAGGTATCTTCGATCAACTTAACACCTAATTTAAAAAAATTCTTGCAAGATAAATTTGTTACTTTATGGTCATATTCTTCATGAGACACTTTCAAACAAAATTCAACTTCTTTGTTGAACATAGATTCTTCAAAAGTTCTACCTGAGGTTTACTCTTTGAGGTTCCTGCTTGATGTTGAAACTTTGGATATGTTATTCGTTGATACTTTATTCTCATTTCTTCTCTCAAAGATTCCACTAGATGAAGTTTCTTCTTCGTATTTTCTTCTTGACAAAGTACCTTCACTTGTGGTTGAATTCTCCAAGGATTGTTCAACTATCGAGATTGTTCTTTCAAAGGAGGTTAATGAATTTGATTTTTTTTGCAAGAGTTTGTTGATTAAGCTGCTAAAGATTCTTTTAGACTTAAGCTCATGCGTTTATCCTTTAGTATTTGAATTAATTCATTCAAATTCTCTATCATCTCTTCCTTGGATTTTTCCTAAAAGTCGTAAACATTTTCATCTCTAAATTTAAGGATTGAATCAGGTTTCTTATTCAAATTCTTAATTCTTATATATTTGTTAGTGACGAAGCTTCTAACTTTTTTTCCAATAATTCTAAATTTAGATAATCATTTATGAATAAAACATTCATCTTCTTTGCATCATGTGCTAATTAGCTCTTGTTCGACACTTGGAGAAACCACATTTATCATTTTAAGAGTGTCCCATATTTCCTTGTCGGAGTTACAATTATGTACATAGGAAATGTGATTATCATCAAAAGACATAACTAAGATTTTTTTTTTAATTTTGAAATCAATTTCAAACTTTCGCTTTTCCTCTATGGTCCAAAGGAAATCTTGTTTATCTACTACTTTACCATTCATATGGTGAGTAGGGATAAATATAATGTTAAGTATAGTTTCCCACAATTCAAAGTTAATACTTTTAATGAAAATTTTAAATCTAGATTTCCATAATTCAAACGTATCACCATTAAATGGTGAAGGTGTGTTTAGTAAATTTCTCTTGTTTAAAATAGTGTTAGAAATCATCCTCCTCCTGAGGCGATTAGTCTTTGAACAGGAGCTAGGCTTTGATGCCACTTGTTGAACATATGACTCCATACATATGAGGGGTGAATTGTGGAGGTTTGAAAAATGATAGTTCAAAATAACATATTTTCTAAAACAAACTTTGAAAACATTTTAACAAAAACGTTTGGATATGCAGCATTAAGTAGGGATAAAGAAAATAAGTCGAAAGTTAAAAGTTAAGGGAAGAGAAATAAATAGAGGTTTGGTCTTAAATAAGTGACCTACTCCTCTCCCATAATATTGATATTGAGAGTATACAATAATGCTTTAAAGTTTTTAGAAGAGTAACCCTACAAATCCTTTTACACAAGAAAAAAATGAAATTTCAGGTTAACTTACAACTAAAGAGCGAACAAAGGAATGAGGTGGTTACTCTTCACGCCAAACGGTGAATAAAGCTTGAGAAGTATGTCTCTAAGCCAAAATGATATTTGTATAGGGTGATCTTGAATCACTTTGGAGTTTTATGTTGGCCATCCTCCGAATCAAACTGAGGTCTTATACGGGGTTGTCCATGTACCGAGCCGAAATGTTATACCAGGATGATCTCAATCCCACAGAGCTTTTTTAGAGGGTTGAGCTCAAGAACATATGTGAAAATTATACACTGATTATTCTTCACTTACTCAAAAAAGAGATTTTTTCTCCGAGTGGCAGAGTTGACGAACCAAATGGAGACTTATACTAATAACCCAAAGAGCTCTATACAAGTTTAGCTCGAAAAATAAACAATTACTTTCTAAGAAGAACAATTTACTCAAGAGTAAAATGAAATCATGGTAAATTTACAATAATTCCCTTTCCTAAAAAAACTTATTCACTAAACTCAAGAACGTTTCTCAAAGCATTGTGGCTGAAAATATATGAGAGAAAAAATGATTAAGAGAGAGATGACTGTGAGATATCTCAAATTTTATGGATATTTAGAAATAAAGTGGAATGCCTCTATTTATATGCCAATAAATTGTGATTTTATTTGAAAAAGAGAGGATTCAAAAGTAGTTTTAGGTGTGTGTGAGATTTATCCATAGTACTTATGAATATGCTCTTATGTTTTTACAAAACACTTATTACTCGACTAGACACGATCCTGTGAGCTTTCACACTTATTCTCTTTAACACTATAAAACTTCAATTCCTTTTTCTAGATATACCAATAATATAAGAACTTCACTTGAATAATCTTATGGATGAGGCTTGATATATCTTTAAGTTACAAGCCATTATCATAGGATATCATTGGTGATCATAAAACCCTAATTATTTATCTTGATTCAGAGGAATAGCTTTAACGACCACCTTATGCATCTTTGACTGCTTGAACAGATTTTGTAATTAATTGTCTTCATGCTTTATTGTCATCAAAATCACTTTAAGAGTTATTACAACTTCAGGTGTTGTCATCATCAAAACCATGATGTTATCAGGGCCAAGCATATTTTGCTTATCTATAAGCTTTAATCACTTCTTGATTATACATGTAAGCACATATTTAGACATAAACTACCTATTTATTATTCATTGTGTTCCTATTACATCTTGTACATATATCAAAAACTATGTACTCCTTAACCACCTCCATTGGCCTTACCCTAACCTTGAAGAATTCCATATATAATTTGTAGCTAGAGTTCATGATTTGAAGTATGATAGTCTTCACTCCATGAACCCTTATAATGTTAATCATTAGTGGAACTTACTCAAACTCTAGGTAGTTGAATGAGTTGAAAATAATAGAGTTGCAAGATGAAAGCTTACTTAGAAGAATATTAGAATCACTATTTATGCCCTTTTAAAATTGGTAGGCTTCATGACATAGACGGAAAGGACCAGGGGAGAAGTTATGGCGTAAGGAAATTTCTTTCATCTAATGTCCCAAAAGATGAGATTACACCAAAGATTAAAGATATTATTGTTCGAGAATCAGGAGAAGCTTCTATGAACACAAAGACAATAAATAGATAAGTTTTTTTCTCATATGCTCTTCATTTCACTCTTCCATATCTCAAGCTCACTCGTGGAATGTTAGAATTTGAAGTTAACCAAGTCATCTCATAGTTTTTTAGTGCACTATTTCATCTAAACTTATATATATATATAGCTCAATTCAACGAGTTTACTACTGAAAACTAAACTACCTTGGAAGGTCTTAGGCTTTACAATGTGTATATACGAGAACAAATTTGAATCCAAGAAACTCGTCAACAACAGTTACAAGCCCAACAACTGCAGATGCATGACTAATTTCAAGTGCAAACACTACTACAAAAAATACATTTTACCTAAGTTGGAAAATGGATTTTACCTCGGTTTCAAGTAACCAAGGGCATTATGAAAAAGTTGCTACTTTACCCCTCGGCTATTGTTCCACCAAGGGGTAAGTTGTAATGGTAATTAGTTAGACCCTTAACAACAACATTTATTTATGTTCAAAACTATAAAGTGTGCGCCAGATACCTCTTGGTTTATGTTAATATCATAGGAAAAAAGAACGTATTTGTGTCTGTTATAAATTAAAACTGTAAATTAAAACTGAAGGGGTAAAACCTTCTTTTTGTCATTTATAATTTGTTTTAAATCTTAGTTTGACTGGCTTGTATTTTTTTACACAAACTATATACAAATTTTGTGACAGAATCAACACATTTTATTTTATAACAGAATATAACTAAATATACACAGAATACCAAATTATATTGTTTACAAAACCAATTATACACATACCAAAAATTATACACCAAGAGAACCTTTACATATTTGATAACATAACCATATAATGACAAAATCAAATACATGTTTAATATTAAACCTATACACAATGTTTACAACAACAAAGAAAATTAGTGTTGTTGATATTCATGAAAAAGATAGGAAGTAACCGGCCCAACGTAATCGAATGTCATTTATATCTTCTTGTGTGAATGGTGCTTGGTTGCTAAACACCTATAATTTAAAAAAACTTTAAATTATAATAAGTTAACAATAACATCAATAACTAAACAAATATAAATATATTACATGTACATGGATAAAGTTAATACCTTAATCCATGAACTAATAATGCCTCTTGAGAGAATAGTAAACATATGTTTCATAACATAGTATTCACATTAATGACTGTCAGGTTGTTTTCGCGACTACACATAATTTTTATATAGTTATTAATTAATACACACAAAGAATAAGTAATACATTAGTGAAAAATAAAAGAATGTCAAAATCACAAGTAGTACTTACTTTTATGAAAAGGAACTTTGGCTTTTTATCTCTTATTTTATGACTCACAAAATTCTATCCTTCTATAGCTTTACATGTCGATAAAAATTAAACATGAATAAAATATATTCAAAACTAAAGGTAAAATTTGAATATTAAAAATAATACTACTTACGAACTCAAAACGTCTTGCATCGATGAATAGATATCATAGTGTAAAAAGCATAATATAATTACACTATCTTGCTTTGGACATATAATAACTAGCTGCCAATATGAATTGCATAAACAATCAGAATAATTAATAACTAGATTGAGACCCGCGCCATGCGCTGCTGTTAATTAATTTTTATTTATTTTGTATTGAGTTTTATATATATTAAGAATTTTAATTTTATAAATATGAACAACAAATTTTTATTATAATATTTTATTATAAATAAGTGAGACATTAATATGAATTAATTACGAATAAAAAAATGTATGTTTGTAAGTTGAGAGTGACATACAAGATTTTATTTTTCCAATTGAAATAATTTTTTATGGAATATATACTTTAACATTAAAAGTATTTTTCAAGTGGTTCTTTTGTTGATATGATTTTAAGAAAACAAAAAATATTTTAAAGTGTGTTGATTTGAACATTTCTTTTATTTTATTTTTAAATGTATTTAGTTGGAGTAATAATAAATTTATTGTGAGTAAATTAATATGATATTTTTTTAAATAAATAAAGTTAATAATCAAATATTAGGTAATTGTATTTTTGCATTTGTTTGGATTCGAACCCATGAGCTTTTATAGAGAGAAACAATATGTTTTGACCTTTTAAAAATTGAAAATGAATTTTGAGAGATGTCACATAGGAAAATATATGATGTGGAATACATGAAGATGAAATGTCGCAAGATAGTTTGATGCACTGGATTTTATATATATATATATATATATATATATATATATATATATATATATATATATATATAGAGAGAGAGAGAGAGAGAGAGAGAGAGAGAGAGAGAGAGAGAGAGAGATATAAATAGATGTGTACAAAATTATAAAAGAAAAAACAAATTAATATATACTTACGTATAACAAAATAGTCTCATGTAACATTCTTTGTTCTCATCAACCAACTTATTTTGTATGTACTTCTGAATAGTGCTTGCTACCCATTATTTGAATTGAATTTTGAACGGGTCTAAGATACAATACTTATTTAAGTCCCTTTCAACACACATCTCATACATGGACCTAAAATTTAGTAAAAAAGTTAAATCATGTTGTTAAAGTACGAGAACAATGAATATAAATTGAAATCACCATAAAAATTGTACTTACAAGCACCAAAATTTTAGTACGGTTATGTCCAACCAATTATCTCCCTTCAAATATTCCAAAATGTGAGTGAAACTTTTTGTTTAATGTATTTTGTATGATGTCAAAACTAGGATATTTTAGGGTTTATGTATATTAGACGATATCCTCTGAGTTTAAATGTGCATCTTAGTATTGTGAAGCATAACAACATGTTGGAAAAGGTTTCGGAAAGGTTTCATGCATCAAAAACTGGTTTTATGTGAAAAACAGTCTATGTGTCAACACATATGTGCTATAGGTTGACATATAGAAGAAACAAATTTATACAGGTCGACAAATACGAGCTTCAGGTCAGCACATGTAACTCATTTTCAAAGCTTGCAGCTTTTGTTTGATGTATCTCCTCTATGGATCGACGTATGCATGGTATGTGCTGACACATTACTTACATAGGTCGATACATGCATTAAAAATCTTAAAAATTTGCATTATTTTCTAATCCTCTTGCATTCCTTTTGCTTCATATTTGCACACAGATATATACTTCATGCATGCATTATTTCTAGTAAGGTTCTAGAGTAAACCTACAGGGAACTGGGATTTCAAAGAGTTTTCATCATCTTTAACCCCATCCTATGCATACACACAAATAAACTACACATAATCATTCTTTGTTTGGGTGTCATCTAGAATCAATTGATAACATCCAATTTAGGTTATTGAATTGTAAATTGGGTTGAGATCTTTGAGGGTTTCAAATATGAAAACCAAACTAAGGTTTTTCTTCAAGATTAATTAGGGATTTGAAGATTTTGGACAAGGTTATGCAATTTGGATCCGATTGAGTGAAGGCTTTGAAGAACGGGGGTTTCTTACAAAGGAGTAGCGTGAGGCGGTGAATCACATTGGTAAATCTTGGGTTACAACAATTTTCAATTTAGATTCGATTGAGTGAAGGCTTTAAGGAACTGAAGGTTCTTACAAAGGAGTAGCGTCAGATAGTGAATCAAATTGGCATTGTCAGGTAACTTGATCAAGCTCAGATCAAGGGAAGATAAAGTGTTAGAATCAACACAAAACTTAGGGTTTGTAGGTCTGGATTTCTACGTTTCTCTTGTATTCTACTTTTTCAAAGCTAGGTTAATTTCATTATCTCAATTCGAGTTTGAATTAAGTGCAGACGTACCCATAGCGAGGTCGATTGGGGAATTGACAAAACAAATCCTTGTGTACTATATATATATATATATATATATATATATATATATATATATATATATATATATATATATATATATATATATATATATATATATATATATATATATATATATATATCTTTTACACTTCATTTCCAAATTTTTGAATTCATCGATTGTGCGATCAGTACGTTTGGTTAAAAAATTTATAACCTTTTGAAAAAGGTTTTGTTGAGTTGATCACAATCCTTTAGATTGTGGTTGTATTTGAAACTTGCGGTGCAAGGACTTTCATGGCGAATCTTTTATTTCCACCGGATCAAATCACTTTCTTCATCACTTCTATTTTGCACGCTAAACCAAACACTCAGCGAAAATCACTTGTTCCCACCTTTGTTTTTCATTTCTCTTCAAGCCTGCAGCAATGCGCTTCCTGGTATTAACTTAAGTAGTTCATCTTTTTAGGGTCGCAGGTGATGCATCCACAAAGTTAGAACCACAGAGAAGTGAATCAGAAATTAATCCTTGAAGCTTTTAGAAGATGGTGTTGGATCCTACAAAGAAATACTGCTAGCATAAGCATATGAGGCGGTGACCTTGTTAAACTTTAAGCTTTGATAAAGGAGTCGTAAGGATGATAAGGTAGGACCTTGCATATGTCGGGGCTTATGAGATTGGCAGCAAATTAACATTTTTTTCTCTTCCTTGTATGAGATAGGAACATGCAAACCGACAAGCTTGGTTCAACCATGTTTACGCATTTGTTTCTATTGGTGATGTTTTTCTTTGAGTTCTTTGCATCCTGTTATTATCTTGCTTTTGCTTTTACATTTTGTTAGTTTGCTAGCTATTATGGTTATGATTTTTACTTTATCTTTTCCATTTTGGTTTGTGGGAATTTTGTTACCATTGTAAAAATAGTTAAATATATATATATATATATATATATATATATATATATATATATATATATATATATATATATATATATATATATATATATATATATATATATATATATATATATACTGCTTCGTTTGCTTTTTGTTTTTTTTTGTGTTAAATCGGATAAATCTGTGGAATCGACATTGTTGATATGTCGTTAGGTCGTTGATTTTTTTCATTCAATACATAGATGAAATGTCGCTTTCGGTTTACATTTGTGTTGTAAGTGTTGCATTTTGGCTGATTTGGTTGCATCATGTAATAATTTATGTGTGCTAATTTTCATTCATTTGCCTTGCGTTTAATTTCATTAAGTTTGGTATTCGCAAGATACTTGATCCATCTTACAATGATCATGTTAAATGTAGCAAGCTAAAGGGGCCGATTTTTATTAATTTATGTGTGATTCTTTATTTGGTAGATGTTAGCTTTTCATATTTTACACACCTCTGATGGTTAGCATGGCGACTAACCGCCTTTTGTGCTCCTACCAATTTGCGCTTCGATTCACAAACTTTGTTACTTACACTTTTATCTTGTTTCTTTTTTTATTTTATTTACCTTTCTATTTTTCTTAATTTCAAATGATCCAACATCGTTACATTTGAATTGAACTTGAAACCCTACTTTTGTTTGCTTTGCACGTCCTTGTGTTATGTGACATTGATTCGCATCCTCGCGTCTTGATTTTGATTTGTACATGTCCCATTTCTATTTTGGTTCTTTCGATTTAATTAAGATGAACGTGTATTGTGCCTATGATGTGTGTGTTTCTATCTTCTATCTTTTGGCTTACTCTTGGACCTTCTTACAATGAGACCCTTTTTGGTGCACGTACACTCACTTGCTTCCGTTTGTTTGATTGAGTTTTTTCTTTAATTGATTCATTATTTCATATCCCCATTCGACAAATGTACCCCCACTCCCATGATGTGTAATAAGTTTATCGATTTATTTTATTGTTTATTTTGGTAGTTTCTAACACAAGAGTAAAATCAACCCCTTTTCAAAAAGAGTAAAAATAAAAACTCGATCCAACGTCGAGTATTTTCTCAAAGACCAAACTTCATCCATTTTAAACCTTCCTTTTCAATCCATTTCTATCCATTCCCTATTTTTCAAACTTTTTATCTTCAACCATTTCAAACTTTCAAAACCATTTTATCAAACCTTTTCACAATCGTTGTCAAGCCATTTTTACAATGAAAATCAAAAACATGTAATTCCTATTTAACATTTTTCTATAAAGATGGAAACGGAACATGGTGGATACCACGAGCTCCTGAGACTAAGATTCGAGATGGATATCTCGCCCATCCTGGTTCTCACCATCATTCAAAACTTTCAATGCGAATTTCTTTAAACTTTTTCTCAATCAATCTCAAAACACCTAAAAATATCAAATCTTTTTGCAAATAAGATGGAAACGGAACATGTTGGATACCGCGAGCTCCCAAGGCTAGGATTCGATATGGATATCTCACCCATCCAAGTTCTCGCCATTACTCAAAACAAATTCAAACCAATTAAACTCTTTTATGGTCGTTATGTGATTGATCCTCAAACCCTTTTCTTAAACGAAAGGTACTTTTTCTTGAGACGAAGCAAAAACAATGTTTCGTCCACTTGAACGTGTGAGTAAGCTTGCGACGTTGCCCATAAATATTGATTTGTAAATCCATTCGGCCATGGTGCGAACATTACCTTCTCCACTTGTTTAGGGTAGCCAACAATGTTTTGCCGTCGATTGACACAAAGTAGCTTTCTCTAAAATCGACCAACAAACATTTTCTATCCAGAACTACATAATCCTAGAGTTCTCTATTGCATCCGAAGATACGTAGGAACAGGATTTATAAATCTTGTCAGGAACATTAATAAAAAATCCAAAAACATTTTCTATTTTATTTTTACCATATTTTCTTCTTTCCCTTTTTATTAACTCAAGAAGCCTAACAGTTCTAAGCTAATGCTAACACGCACAACTAACCTAATGGTTCCCGTTGAGTATAGCGGATGTGAGGGGTGTTAATACCTTACCCTTGTATAATCGACTCCTGAACCCTGATTTGGTTGCAACGACCATAATCATTGTTATTCTTTCTTGGGTTTTATCGATATTTCCCATTTCCTTTTTAGGAATAAATAAAGTTTGATGGTGACTTTGTTAAGTCTGTCCGGCGAGCGTGTGATTTCACTTTGCGAAGTCGTGCTCTCATTTTCCGATTTACGACACTTATGCCATTGATTTTTCTTCTAGCTCCATCTCTAAGAGTAACATATCTACTATAGCATGTTTTTAATTCTTCAATATAACTCCTTTCCCCAGTCACGTGCTTAGAGCATCCATTATCAAAATACAAATCTTCTCTTGTGGAAGCTCTGAGAGAAGTATGTGCTATAAGACCAGTGACATTTTTCTTGGGTTTCCACAGCTTCTTAGTTTGAGATTTATTCACGTTCTTCCTTTTAGGCCTTGGCTGACTATAAGACTGAGGATAACCATACAGTCTATAGTAAAAGGGTCTTATATGGCCATATCTTCCACAATGATGACATCTCAAAGATGATTTCTTATTGCCTTTGTTGTGAGGGTACACATGTTGAGCAGGATACTGGGATATGTGATCCTTAATCGGAAACTCAATTTTCTTTTCAGGAGCAATAAATTTTTTATTGGGGAATTTTACCTTTTTGTTCATGGAACTATAGTAAAACCTTATAGTCTTTTTCTCCCCAATGTTCAATATCCCATCTAACATATCAGAACCACCGTTCAACATACGAATAGATTTTGTCATGTTGTCAAGTTTGGAGTTTAACAATGTGACTTCTTCTTCCAAACATGCAATGGTTGAACCAACCTTTTCTTTTTCAAGGAGAAGACCACTTATGGTCTTTTTTGTTTCTTTTCTCTCAAGCAATATTACTTCCATTTAATGAACAACTCTCTATAAGTCTCAGCAAGTTCTTTTGTAGACATCTCTTCATCACTAGACTCACTGCAAGAGTCATATTTTCTAGTAAAAGTGATTAACAATCCCCTTTTCTATTTCTTTAGAAAAGTGGGACATTCATCTATAGTGTGGCCAAACCCTTCAAAATCAAAACATTAAGCTTTTTTGCCTTTGTTATCTTTGAAATCACATTTTCTCTTGTTCAGTGGACTGATGTATGACCTCTTGTATGGGACATTTGTCCTCCACTTTCTATCCAATTTTGTTTAATCATCATTTAATTTTCTTTCAACAAGAGATATAGCCTTTGAAAAACTTTCTCCACCTTGATCTTCATCCTCTTTAATGTTGGACACAAAATTTATGCTTTTATTCTTCTTCTCAAATTTATCATTCAAGGCCTTTTCAAATGTTTGTAAAGAACCAATGAGTTCATCAAGATTGATGTTGCCAAGGTCTTGAGTTTCTTCAACAGTTGTTGTAGCGCCCAAACTTATTATTAAAGGAGTATTTCTGATATGTAGCACTGAGGATGGGATGTCATTCACTATTTGTGTTATATATGCTTTATTTATATCGATTTTTTTTTATTTCTACTGCTTACTTTCACATGAATGTTTTGTATCTAGTGTTTTTATGCTATGGTGAAGCATGCGTGACACTCTAATTGTGGATTTTTATTTTGAATTATTTGTTTAAATGTCAAGTTGGGGATCAAGGTGTTACATAATGGTATCAGAGCAGGTCGGTCTATTCGGCCAGGTTTTATGATTTTATATGTTTCCTAGTACGCGACATGTATGTGAAACACTATCAGTACTCATTTATTTCCTTATTGCTTGCTAGTAAGAATGGGATTGAAACAAGTGTCGGAGAAGCTTATGCTTCTCTGAGATACTTTTGATGGAAAAAGTGCAGGTGTTGTTGAGACTATGTTATTTCCTGAACCCAATAGGCATATGGAATTGAGTTCATTCCTCTGATCAAGTCGAGATGACATCGAGGGAGGACGGTAAGATTATCATGGTGTTCACTTCATGAGAGTGGGATGCGATGTTGGGTCTAGTGGCATGGATGTGGTGTGTGAGTTCCTGATGTGTTTCCTAAGGACATTTACGACTTGTCACTAGAGTGAGAAGTTGAAATCGCTATAGTTTTAGTACCTAGTACTAGACTTGTGTTGATGGCACAATACCATATGTCTACTTCAGATTTGGTTAGGCTGAAGATTCAGTTAGAAGATTTGCTTAATAAGAAAATCTTCAGACCGGTTGTGTTCCCTTGGGGAGCTCCTGTTTTATTAGTGAAGAAGAAGGATGACAGTATAAGATTATATGTGGATTATCATCATCTAAATAATGTCACAATCAAGAATAAGCATCCTCTTCCTAAAATCGACGACCTTATGGATTGATTGGTCGGTGCCTGTGTTTTCTATAAGATTGACTTAAGGTCGGGTTATCATCAGATTTGAATGAAGGATGAAGATATCTAGAAGACTGCATTTAGAACATGATACAATCAATATGAGTACTCGGTGATGTCGTTCGGTGTTCCTAGTGCTCCTGGTGTGTTTATGGAGTACATGAATCGGATCTTCCATCCCTATTTGGATCAGTTTGTGTTGGTGTTTATTGATGACATTATTGTGTACTCTAGATCAGAAGAAGACCATGTTGGACATCTTCTTATTGTACTATAGGTTTTGAAAGAGGAGAAAATGTATGTCAAGCTATCTAAATGTGATTTTTGGTTGCAAGAAGTGAGCTTTCTTGGTCATGTGATTTCCAGTGGAAATATAGTTGTGGACCCTTCTAAGGTAGATGCAGTGCTATAGTGGGAGGCTCTAAAGTCAGTTATAGAGATCAAAAGTTTCTTAGGGTTGGTTGGCTACTATAGAAGATTTAACGAAGGTTTTTCTAAGTTAGGCTTAACTTTGACTCAGTTGACTCTAAATGGTTAAGCCTTTGTGTGGGACATGTTGTGTGAGGAGAATTTCCAAGCATTAAAGAAGAAGTTAACAACGGTGCTAGTGTTGATATTTCCATATCCGAATGAACCATTTGTTGTGTATCGTGACACATCCAAAATGGGATTGGGTGGTTTTCTTAGGCAGAATGGGCAGGTTATAGAGTTGACAACGGTAGTTTTTATGCTGAAGTTGTGGAGACATTACTTGTATGGTTCTAGACTTGAGGTATTCAAAGACCACAAGAGTTTGAAGTATTTGTTTGATTAGAACGAGATGAATATGAGGCAGATAAGATGGTTGGAATTTTTGAAGGATTACGACTTTGGTTTGAACTACCATCCCGGTAAATCCGACTTTGTAGGAGATGCTCGGAGTTAAAGTCCTTGCACTTGGCGACTTTGATGGTTAGATAGTTGGACTCGATTGAACAATTCAGATATTTGAGTTTGGTGGGAGAGGTGACCGCGGATAGTGTGAAGTTCAGTGTGCCTAATGTTCCTGGTGTGTTTATGGAGTACAAGAATAGGATTTTCCATCCCTATTTGGATCAGTTTGTATTGGTGTTTATTGATGACATTATTGTGTACTCTAGATCAGATGAAGACCATGTTGGACATCTTCTTATTGTAGTGATTGTGAAGTTTCATGGTATACCATCTAGTATTTTGTCGGATGGACATCCGAGATTCACTTCCAGGTTTTGGGACAACTTGTAGAGAACTTTGGGTGCTAAGCTGAAGTTGAGTTCTTCTTACCATTCACAGACAAATGGTCAGACTGACAAGATTGTCCAGTCTTTGGGAGATCTTTTAAGGGCTTTTGTCTTAGAGTAGGGAGGTGTTAGGGACAATTTTATGCCATTTATAGAGTTTAATTATAATTACAACTATCATCTGAGTATTGGATGGCACCGTTCAAAGCATTGTATGGGAGGAGGTGTAGGACTCCTCTTTATTGATATGAGTCTTGAGAGAGTGCGATTCTTGGACCAGAGATTATGTATAAGACTACAGAGAAAGTGAAAATGATCCAAAAGAAAACGAGAGAATCTCAAAGTAGGCAAAAAACTATGACGATAAGTGAAGGAAGGCTCTTGAAGTTCGTGAGGGAGATCATGTGTTTCTTAGAGTCACCCATGTGACTGGTGTTAGGAGAGCTTTCAAGTCCAAAAAGCTCACCCCTTGTTTTATTGGTCCCTATCAGATTTCCTAGAGGATTTGAGTTGTAGCTTATAGGATGGAACTGCCACTATCTCTTTCTAATTTGCATGATATTTTCCATGTTACTCAACTTCGAAAGTATATTCCCGATTCGTCGCATATTATCCAGATGGACGATATGCAAGTGAGAGAGAATCTGACTGTGGAAGCATTTCCCATAAGGCCGAGGATCGAGAAGTGAAGCAGCTCAGAGAGAAGGAGATTTCTTTAGTGAAGGTGGTTTGGGGAGGACCTATTGGAGGTAGTTTTACTTGGGAGTTGGAGAGTCGGATGAGGGGGTCATATCCAGATTTGTTTCCGCCAGATAATTTTCGAGGGCGAAAATTATTTTAAGTGGGGGAGAGTTGTAACGCCCCAACTTATTATTGAAATATTTTATTTATTTATTCGTGGGATTTATGTATTATGTAGAATTTGGTTGTTTATGAAGCATATGGGTATTTTGGTAATCGACTAATTACCGAGGTTATGTGAATTGAGAGCAAATAAATAATATTATTTAGATTATTACAGATAATTAGGAAGATCAATTATTTTGTAATATGATAAAATAATAAAAAATAAATAATACTGATTAAATAATTAGTTAAGTTGAATATTTATTTAATTTAATATTTATTTGATTTAAATAGTTATATGATTAAATAAATAGGAGAATGGGTCTTTTTTGTAAATAATGGAGAGTAAGAGGTGAAAGGAGAGAGATTTAGTTTTAATTAGGAAAAAAGTGTGAATTTGAGAAATTAACCCATATAAATACTAAAAGGTGGTGGGAAACTAGGTTTTTGAGAGTTTTCTAGCATACGTGAAAAGAGGAAGAGGGATCTGGGAGAAGTCTGGGAAGAAGTGCAAGGTTTGTGAGCAGAAATCCAAAGAACTCCTTAGAGAATCAACCTTACTCCAATCAGAGGTAAGAGGGGATTGTCTACTCTTAGGTGAATTTAGGCTTGTAGGATAGTGAGAGTTCCTTACCTCCTATCAATGCCTTAGGGGTTAATATGAATTTTATCTTATTTTTCTTATTCTATAATGATCTGTTTGTGAATTGTGATGAATATTGCATGAGTTACGTGTTTTTTTACCTTTTTTTATTTATGTTGAATTGGAGTGTTGATACGTGTTGCTATGAGACTCATTGCAGGATTTGGGTAAAACCTATAAGGTCTCTATATGTGTTGTTGAATATCTTGTAAGTTATGTGTTTTTCCTTGTTGTCTTGATTTATGTTATGTTGGAATGTTGCTCCTGAGATTTGATCGACTCCGATACGGTCGTTCGAGTACCCATTTGAGTATATTGAGACCTATGTTATTTTTCTTTCCCAAACCTTTTCTGGATCGATCGATTTGACATTTTCCCCAAATTACTGAGAAACTTAATTTTCAGCTTATTTTACGAAAAGTTGCTTTTTTACAGAAAATTCAAATTTGGAAAACTTTTTTTTTTAAATTGGGTTTTTGGGAAAAATCGAGAAAAATCGGTTTGGGGATTTTGGGTAGCGCCGTTCGGCGGCGACTAGGTTGCGCCATAAAGGCGGTGGTCAGGCCATGTTGAATTGGTGATCATCGTGATCGCATCCACAGAGGTTTCCGCAATGACAGGCCGCGACACGGGGCAGCAGTGCCACACTCCAGCAGCGTCGACGGCGGATGAGACCGTGTGACAGTGAATCGGGGTGGCAGTCGGGCCGCGTTAGACTAGTGGCAATCGGACCACGCCGGACAAGCGGAGGCCGCTCGATTTTGCGATGGTGAATTCATGAGCAACACGTTTCTGCGATCGAGGTTGGATTGTGTCCCGCTGCGGCGGTTGGCTGATTTTGGCATGATTCCTGATTTCAGGAGATTTTTAGTTTTTGACTTTTTAGGCCTTTTTTTGTGTTTTGAGCATTTCTTGGAATTTTTGGAGTTCGGGAGTCCTTCGATGGTATTTTTAAGTATCTTGTGACATTAGAGTTCTTTTGGTGACCTTAGAGTCACTTTTGAGTAAATTGATTTTTATTACTAAGTAGAGTTATCATTCGTAAACTTTTAAACTTTTTTTAAGTTTTGAGAATTTTGAGAAAATATGAGTTTTGTGAGTGTTCAAAAAATATGAGTTTTTGGAATCTTGAGAAAATATGAGTTTTTGGGACATTACAAGTCCTTGAGACCTTTTAAATTCTTTGAGCATTTTAATGAGTTGAGAATTTTTGGTAATAACATAACTTTACCTTTTTGTGAAGAAATAATTAAAATTGTTTTGAAAATATATTTCTGAGTATAGTAATCTATAGAGGGATTATAGTGATAACCTTGATTGGTGTTTTGAGTATAGTTATCCAGAGAGGGATTATAGTGATGGCCTTGATTGGTGTTTTTAGTATAGTAATCCAGAAAGGAATTATAGTGAGGCATGTGATTGACAACTTATAGGTTCAAGAGTGGAACCATTTGTAGAATATTTTGAGACTTGTGTTTCATTATGATTTTGTGATGATGATGACGTTGCATGTTTGTGTTATTCATAATCATGCATCTATTTATTCTTGAGATAGGTAGGAATCTGATCTAGTGATTGCATGGTTCAGAGAGGAACTATGGAGGTCTCAAGTCCATAGAGCAATACGATTCTGAGAGGAACCCGAGACATGGGAATATCAGTAACATATCTCTAATCCTAGTGATTTTGGTACCACGTGCATTTGAGAAAGAGATGGTGTCATTGCACTGCATTTTCATTATGATTTGTTTGATTGTGTTTTGATTGTGATTGAGAATACTGTTATATTTTTAATTACTATCCTATTTTGCTGAATTTCTCCTTTAACATTTGTTAGATGTATTCTCACCCTCTATTTGTTTTTATGGTGTTTGTGCTCTTCAAGAGTACAAACAATCAAGTACAACAGTAACCGCTTAAGTTAGAGGATGGTGTCAATGCCTCTTTAGCTTTTATCATTAGGTGTTAGAGAATTCGCTATGATATAGCATTGGGGATGGGATGTCATTCGCTATTTGTGTTATACTGTATTTATGTCAAACTTTTTTTATTTTCGCTGCTTACTTTCACATGATTGTTTCGTATCTAGTGTTTGTATGCTATGGTGAAGCATGTATGTCACTCTAATTGTGGATTTTATATTTGAATTATTTGTTTAAATTTTGGGTCGGGGATTAGGGTGTTACAGTTGCGACCTTCATGTCAAACTTCTTAGGAAGAGATCTTAGGATTTTTCTAGCCAACTTTTCTTCAGACATCTTATCTCCTAAGGAAAAAGAGGCGTTGGCAATATCCCTAAGTCCGATGTTAAATTCAAAGATGGATTCATCTTTTCTTTCATTCTCAAATCTTCGACCTGAAACCACTATGGACCCTAGATGTGGAGTCGAGTACTTTATTGTCAATCAAACGTTGTTCGTAACAGGATGGCCATAAACACAAGGATGGACTCTAGATATGGATATTTTACAAATCATGTTGAGGGACATGAGTGACCTAGATGGGATTTTCCCCTCCTACATATACGAGAGTAATATATATGGGCCCTTGATAGAGTATGATTGTAAAATGCATGGTCGTGCTAAAATAAGTTGATATGAATAAAATATGACCCTTGATAGAGTATTATTTGTTATTATCAAATATACTCAGGGATCAAGGAATAAAATATTGGACTATACAAGGGCGACACATTCTATGCCTTGTGTTTAATATAGATATAAGGGCAAAGGGGTAATTATACATATGATCATTATCATAGAAAGATTATGTTAGACCACATGACATTCTCGTTACTTGGGTAACATTAATATGTTGCTAGATATCGCTCATTGTTTATAATATTAAATATATGATTCAATATTATTGTCAACGTAAAGAGAACCTACAGAGTCACACGCATAGAGTATTGACAATGGAACTAATGATAAAATTAAATAAGATTTAATCTAACAAGACGTTAATTGTATTATTTAATAATCTAACGCAAATATAGTTTATTTGATTAAATATGATTTAATTAAATAAATGAGAATTTCCAGTTAAATAAATTAAATATGATTTAATTTAATTAATATTTATTTTAGATAATTAAAAGAGTTTAGTTAAATATAATAATAATATTTTATTTAATTAAAATAGTTTTAATTAAATAAGATTGGACTTATTTTGGAAAAACCCAAAGTAAGAGAACTAGGGTTTTAGTAGCTCTCTATAAATAGAGGAGCTTTTTCCCTTACCAATCTTAATTGTAAATTTCCTCAAAACAAGAGATGGCTAGAACCAGGTTCCAATTTGTACTCGTGTGGACTTTGTAGAGATGATGGTATTTTCCACGTTCATGATCAAAGGTAAAGCACACTTCAAGAGGTAATTAGGAATCCTTATCTTGTGTTTGATTTCTGATTAATGGTTTAATCAAGATTCGTTCATCGGGATTGTTCCACTAAGAGGTTTGTTTTTTTGAAAAGCCCCTCTTAAATCCCAACAATAACATTCAATGCTTTGTCATTTGCAAGAGCTACATCATCTTCATCTTTGGACCAATCAGCTTCAGGCTTCAAACTTGTTGTACCATCTTGAGAGATGGTCACATGATGTTTCCAACCTTTAATCACAACCTTCCAAGTTTTTTCGTCTATGGATTTAAGAAAGGAAACCATCATATCCTTCCAATAATCATAATTGGTGCCATCCAAAACGGGTGGTTTGTTGATTGATCTCCCATCTTTAATTGTCTCCATTTAAGTAGAATTTATATTCCTTGAAGCTCACCCAACATGCAAGGGTTCCTACTCTCATTCCAATTGAAAATTGTTTTCTCAAGGGACATATGTCGAACGCGGTGCTTTAGTAATGAGTTCGGCAAGATAAACCAGAACCACTATAATAACCAGTAATAGATGATGAAACAAAAAAGAAATAAAGAACACAATCAATTGTTTATCCAGTTCGGCGAAACCACACATACGTCTGAGGGGTTGAGTCAATAACCCAAGAAAGGAAATTCACTATTAGTAGCTTAGTACAATTAGACTTACAAGAATCTGTAGCAGTAAATTCATGACCATTAAGCTATGGATAAACTTAACATCAATAAAACTAGAGTCGCCACCGCGCTTTTATTATTTCCAAAGGAAAAGGAAAAGTATGAACAAAACCCAAAGGTAAGAAGTTTTCAAATCAAAACTAATAAAATGTCAGAGATTACAGGTAAGAGGATTAATTACACAGACGGAAGGTGTTAGCACTAAAAGTGTCATAGGTACTCCTAGGGAGCCCTTTTTTATGTGTTTATGTGTTTTTGGTATAAAAGATGTTTGCAATAAATAGAGTGTGGGGATGAGAACAGAATTCATTAATAATATTTTTGTGTTTGACAAGACCTTCGGACTTGTGCCTATGTACCAACATAAAAATGAGGGATCAAAACCTCGTAGTTCGTGGTATCAATTTTAAAGTGAGTGATTTGCTTTTAATCAAAATTTAAATTTAAAAGAGGCACAAAGGCCCAAAAAGAGTTTGAATGAGTGTTAGTTCTTTTTGTCTTTTGAAATTTTAAGTTCATTTACAAGTTTGATTTAAAAAAAGAGTTAAAAAAATGCAATGGCATAAGTCCAAAGTTTCTAATTTGTAATAAGGTCTAAGTTTAGAAATTACAAACAAAGAAGGTTTTTTTTAAAAGAGGGAGAGATTTGAAATTTAAGAGAATGGGGGAGATAAAGAGACTAATCCTAAGCAAAAAATTTAAAAGCTAAGAGTTGAAAATATCTGACCAATGAGATGCACTCCAATAGACAAGAACGTCATATAGAAACTCACTTTTCCTTTGGACTTTAGAATCAAGTAATATCAATAGACAAGTAACAAGATGAAGAGCAATGCATCAAATAAATATAGCCACATCCAAGCAAGCAGCTTCACAGTCTTCTCCTTAGTCTTCCCATGTATCAGATGAACTACTCATTGATTGGCTCGGAATAAGGCATTAGACACAGGTTCAAAGTAACATTTGCATCAAGACCATCTAGCAGATGACTTCATGTGGATCCCAATACTTGCATCAAATGGAAGCTCAACTCACAATAACTTGGTCTCAGAAAAGTTGGCATTAGCCAAGTCCTTTTGCATAGAGAATGTTGCCTAATTCTAAGTCCAAAGCTCAGATCAAATCCAATAGTCCACACAAACATTTTTTTAGGGTTTTTGTTGTTTATTAAGTATTTTTAGGTCCTAAGACCATAAACACAAACAAATATATACAGTCACAATATATGGCTCAAGTGAGCAAAGCAAAAATGGCATAAACATAAACAAATTAAATAATATGTAAAATGGAAAATGGAATGGTAAATGGCTTGAATTTAAATGGCATAAAGTAAATGACTTGAAATTAAAAGAAAGATAATAAAAGTTAGTCAAATGTTAGTTGATTAAATGTTAGTGGTGTTTTTGCTTTTCAATTGATTAAGTAATTCTTTGGAGAACACTCAACCCTCTATTCACAAGCATGGATCCTTGAACCAAGACATCTTCCAAAGGAAGGAAAAAAGGCCAAGTTTCCACACAATACCATGAAAGGGGGGAGACCTACAATCCCACTTACTAGAATGTTATGCTTTTGGGTCAAAATTTAGCGTTATGTTAAGCAATCGTAATTGGACTTATGTAGAAGTCACAACTATCTGAGGTCGGGCAATAAAATTTGTGGTGCTAACGCATGTTAGAGATATGGTATAATGAACCATACTCCTAAAACATACCACACTCAAAAATAAAATGATCAAGGACGGACCTAATATCATCCATACTTGTATTGGTTCATCTAACATAAAGTTATTGATGAACCAACTAGCCTTAGGATATTGAGACTTCATTGGTCAATGAAAGGGATGAGATAGAATGAGATTGAAGACGAAGAGAGAGGGGAGATGAGACAATCACAAATTGGTCATGGGAGGAATTTTATCAAATTAAAATCATTCATTCATTTTGGGAGATGAAATGTACATTTCATCAATCCCCTAAATCCAATTATTTTAATCCAACAAAAGTAAAATCAACCTTGACCAAGGCCTAAACACATAGTCAAACTTCACAAGTCAATAAAAATGGCTCAACATAATTTCTACACAATTAATCAATTAAAAATCAAATTAAAATGCATTTAAATTAAATTATGTTTGATCAAAAACCTAAAACCTCTTTAAAACACCAAATAAATGGCCAAGAGATTTATCATAGGTCAAATAAGGTCAAAGAACCTTGGACAAAATATTTCATAATTTTTGAAAAGTCAGAAGTTTTTTTAAACAATTAAAAATATGCACAAAAATAATCAAATTATGAAAAATATCAAAATTAATCCAGAAAATAATTTTAATTCAGAAAATGAAAGAGGAAAATATTTGAATTTTTTTGGTGAAAGTCCCATATTTTTTGCATTAAAAATGAAATTAATATGAATTAACTAAAAATAAGGGATTAAATGAAATAATCAGAAGAAAAAAAAAGGAGAGCCATCTGATCTCCCTCATTAATTGAGGTGGCAGATCAGATGGTTAGAAACATGCGTTCCACCAATGCTTCAGTCAACTGTCCCACACGCGTGGTAATCAAAATCAATGGCCAAGATGAGAAGCTATGGACCAAATCAGATGGTTAGAACCTTGCCAACACACCACCGGAGCCTTAGCTCCGATCATCTTCTCCGGTGAGGACCACCGGACTGGTCCAAGCTCAACTCAATGGAAAATGAAAAGTGAATACACTAATTTGAAGGAAAAATGCTCAGGAGCACGAATCTGACCTAAATTTTCTCCAATCCCAACTACATAAAAAGATACATGGATTTGAATTTTGAGGATCATGAACTGAGTTGCTTCGATTTAACCTCAAAGCAACTCAATCTTCTTGCCTACATTGATAGGACTTCAGACAACCAAAAATCAACAAGAATGGTGAAAATTTAAGGGAGAATCAAAAAGATGAAAATTCTGAAAATTCACCTTCAATGGAGCTTCATATTGGCACGATCTTGCTTTCAATTATGCTTGGCCTTGCTTCAGATGCTTGTTGGAAGTGAAATGGATCAAAGAAAGGGATGGACTCTTGGAGTTTCAATCTCAAAACAGATGGAGAATTGAAACTCGATTTTCAAAGAAAATCCTCAAGTTTATCCTTCAATGGTGAGGGTTTAGGGTTACAGGTTCAAAGTTTGGGCATGAGATCCTCAATTCTGAGCAATGAGGGTCTTATTTATAAGCCACGAGATTGATTTTTGCACACTTCCAATTTTGGAAAATTTTGAAAATCCTCTTTGTATGGTTGCATGGGCGTGTGCTAGGCCCATGAAATGATGTGATGTGATCCATAAATGAGTGTGTATCATGCTGAATTCATGTTGGAAGGCCATGCAAATGTGTATGAAAAGTGGAAGTGTAAATCATCCAAATAGTCCTTCAACTTACACCCATGCGCAAGCCCTTCATACTTTGGCCAAATGAGGTGATCTTGGACTTTTTGGTAAGGTGAGATCAAGGGGAACAACTTTCATGTTGAACACTTTTTCATTTGAAGCTTGGATCATGGTGAATTTTGAGGTGAAAGTTCGGGAAATCAAACATATTTGAAAATTTTCTAAGTCCCAAGTCAAATGTTCACTTCTTCCACCTTAAATAACTTTTTCTATATACTTTAAATGAGAAAAGTTCCTTCATCAAAATTGTAGCTCTTTAAAACCTATTCAATTTGGTCAAAAATTTGACCTAATTTGGATTTATCATGAAGGACTTATGCATTTTAGAAGTTGAGGAAAATCACTTGTTCAATGGTATTGGCCCAAAATGACCTGTAATGTTTCCTTTTGGCACATGAATTTTCAAGTTGAATTTGACCTTACTCCAAACATCAAAGTTGAAGTATACATATTTAATTTTATCATTCAATTTGAATGGCTTTAATCTCATAAAAATTGAGCAAGTTATGGTCTTGGGAAGTTGACCTTCAAACTAGGGTTCAGACAAAATGACTTATAATCTTTCACCATAAACAATGACTTTACAAGAAAAATTAGCTATTGACTTCAACATGAAAGTTGTTTGGAATGTTATTTTGAGTAACTTTTCTCTTGGAATCATTTTCATATGAAAAAGATTGTAGGAGATAGGGTCTAGGGAACCCCAGTTTTGACTAGTTGACTTTCTCTGGTCAACAATCATGAACCAACTTGCTAGCTTGACATTCTCTTAACTTTTGGGACTCATGGAAGATCATATATGTGACAGATGATATAATATGAAGTATCCCTTAAATTATTTGATCAATTGTTGAATAAACTTGTTGAAGAAGTTACACAAGATACCCAGATGAATTAGGGTTTCCAAGGCAACCCAACTCCAAACTCTTGATAATTTCTTGATCAAAATAACATGTGGATATTATGGGGATCCATATATGATGTTATATAACCAATGTGAACCAATTCTTGATTGAACTCCTTGCATTGAGGGTCTCAAACCCTTGATATAAGCTTGACAGAGCATAGGTGAGCATACACACTACCTACAAAAGCAACAAACTATACATTCACATATTTTTGGTATTTTGATTAGTAAATAATTAAAAACAAAGTATGATACAATCAAGATGTGCTTGGTGATCTCTCCAATGCAAACCCAATGGATGAGGGGTAAGGAGGATGCCAAGGTGTGATCCCAATGCTAATGCATATGATGAGATAGCATGAGGGATCTTAGGGTCAAAATTGGGGTCTTACTGAAACAACAAACCCTATATTGTTCAATGCCTCTTTCTAACACAGCCCAATGACTTTTTATTTAGAGTTTCCCCTAAAACATGAGAACTTACTTTCTTCTTTGTCACATAACCCGTGACAGGGGCAACACAATTACTAAACCCTAGTGATCAACTTCAATCTTAACAAGATGAAAGACGTTGAATGTTACAACTCAAATAGACAAACCTTCTATGCCAAGTTACTGAAACATAGAAGTGTACATAACAATGTTGAATTTACAATTCAACCAGACAAATCTTTTATGCCAAGTTATTGAAACATAAAGGTGTACATAAAAATAACAAGGAATCTTATAAACCCTAACACTCTAAAATATTCAATGTGAATGCTTTCTTTCAAATGTAAGTTTTAGCTCCTTATATAGAAAAATGTGGGCTTTTTCCTTGTGGATCAGCAGTTATTTTTGTCCAGAATTTTTGCATAATATGTTGGATAATTAATATGCTTCTTGAATATCTCCAACAAAAGATATGATTTTGTTTGTTATAAATTCAAATTTAAATCTCTTTTAAAGCTGATTTAATCTTCACAATTGTCCAACAAATCATATAATCATATGTCTAGACCAATAGCAATAAAACATAAATGAATCTTCTTAAAAGATTCAATTAAAACTCAACAATCAGGCGCATGTTGCATAAGGCCCAAATGTTGTACCAACATGTTGGAGCATCACGCCCAAAATGTATCCCTTTTACAGTTCCATACAACTTTAGCAAACAAGACCAATCTTGAACACTTGGACACTTCTCTGAGGTGTTATTTTGCTAAATGCATCCAATCCAAAGGATCAATCCACTATGAACAACAAACCTCAAGTTTGTGGTGTGCATGTTTTGAAGATTCCTTGTATTAGGGTTTATCTTTTTGAGTCTTTATATATAGTATTTTTGGAAAGCACTATAGCGCCTTCATTCATATCTGAAGGTATATAGTTTGGTTTGTTAGTTGAGTTGTAATTCTTTGTTCCTAGATGTTAATTTTATAAGCTTGAGAGTAAAGTATTTATGTTATCTATACACCACACTATTGCTTCAGTCACTTGACATAGTTGTTTATTTGTCTTAGTTGAGTTGAAAATTCAACATTCAATATTGTTGTTATTAAAGTTGATCACTTGGGATTAATGATTGATAGGAAGTGATAGGGGTTCACATATTTAGGGGAGGGGGTCTTAAATAGAACGTCACTAGGATTAGGAAGAGGCATAAAGATAATGGGGTTGGGGTTCCTATAGGACTAATTGTACTAATTCAAGTAGTGAATTTCCTTTCTTGGGTAGAGTGCCCTTAAAACATAGGTGTTGTTTGCACCAAACTTAGTCACCATCTCTCATGTGTTATTTTATTGCTTTATGCATTGTGTTATTGTTGTTATTATATTACTATCATGCTGGTTTAACAAGTTGGACTAGTTTTCCTAACATCTTGTCCAACATTTGTCCACTCAAGAACAAAATTTCACTTCTTAACATTCTTCCACGAAAAACTATGTCTAATCTCTCTCCTACTCAACTTTTGTATTATCACAATCCCTCTTACACACATCTTCGTGACTTTGGTAGTCGTTGTCATCCCTTGTTTCCCTCCACTACCATTAACAAATTACAACCCCTCTCTACTATGTGAGTTTTCTTAGGGTATCCCCTTAATCATAGAGGTTATAAATGTTTTGATTTTTCACATAGAAAAATCATCATCTTGCAACATGTCATCTTTGATGAAACTCAGTTTCCCTTTGCTCGCTTGTACTCCACACCTGCTACTACATACGATTATTTTACTGATGCTTTACACCCCATCTATTGTATATTATTGGAGTCATCCATCTTTACAGTATCCACTAGATGACCTTCTTAGACAGTCACATATACCTGACCCTCACCATATATCACCAGCCTCCCCAGCCACTCCCATCTCATCATCTTCAAATCACCTGGATACATCTCCCTCACCTAGACAACCGACCCAACCCGCATTTGCTACCCGGACCATGGGCATTCGCAACATGAGGGGCATGTACACATCTAGGAAACTCTTTAACCTATTTGTTACCACTGATGATCATCCATATCATCCCTTTCCAAAAAACATAAACTTTCCCTTGTCGACCCTAATTGGAAATCTGCAATGCAGTTTGAATCTAACGCTCTAATTAGAAAACATATGTGGGATTTAGCTCCTTGACCTTGTGATGTTATCATTATTCGTTGTATGTCAATTTTCACGCATAAAAAGAAGTTCAATGGGTGTTTTAAGTGTTACAAAGCTCGTCTTGTAGGTGATAGTAGGTCTCAAATTGCAGGAGTGGATTGTCATGAGACTTTCAGCCATGTGGTGAAACCTGCGACCATTCACACCGTTCTCACCATTGCTCTCTCCAAGTCCTGGCACATTCATCGGTTAGATGTACATAATACCTTTCTACACGGTGATCATCGGCCATTGGGTTTTCGTGATCCTCATCACCCATATTATATGTGCCACTTACGGAAATTTGTCTATGGTTTGAAGCAAGCGCCTCGTCCCTGGTACCAGCTTTTCGTTGACTATGTCTCCACCATTGGATTTCATCACAACACCTGATATCACTGTATCTTCATCTACTGGTGTGGCTCTTACCTGGTTTACATCTTGCTTTATATTGATGACATTATCTTCATCACTTCCTCTCATGATCTACGCAAATCTATCATGGTGCTTCTTGCCTCAGAGTTTTTTATGAAGGATCTGGGACCACTGAGCTATTTTCTAGGTATTGTAGTGATTAGACATGCAAATTGACTTTTCCTTAGTCTGAGTACCTACATTAGTGACATTATTGCTCGAGTCAGCATGGCCTTATGCAAACCTTCTACTACTCTAGTTGACACTAAGCATAAGCTCGATACCTCCACTGACACTCCATATCACGATCCTACCTTATATTGGAGTCTTGTCGGTGCTTTGCCGTATCTCACATTTACACGTCCTTACATCTTGTAGGTTGTCCAACAGGTGTGTCGTCACATGCATGCTCCCTGCATTGAGCACATGTGTGCATTGAAACACATCTCGCGTTATGTTCAGGGCACCTTATAGTATGGTTTGCATCACCATCATTCTCGTATCAAGTAGTGTGTTTCCTACACAGATATTGATTGAAGTGGATGTCCCGACACCAGTCGATCTATTTCTGGTTATTGTGTTTTTCTTGGTGATAATATAATTTCATGGTCTACCAAGAGACAACCACGCTTTCTCACTCCAATGTAAAAACTGAGTACCGGGGTGCTGCTAATGTAGTTTCAAAATCATGTTGGCTCCACAACCTTATTTTGGAGCTTCATTTTCCCCTTTTTCAGCCTACTTTGGTGTATTGTGACAATGTTAGTGATTTCTACCTATCTGACAATCCTGCCAAACATCATCGTACTAAACACATTGAGATGGACATTCACTTTGTTCAGGAGAAGGTCGCTCGTGGTCAGGCCCGTGTCCTTCGTGTTCCTTCCCAAGACCAGATTATTGATATTTTCACCAAATACCTTCTTAAATTTTTTTTTTAATGATTTTTGGACTAGTCTAAGCCCCCGTCGACCTCCCGTTTCAACTGTGGGTGTGATAGAATTATTCTGTAATTATTTTATAATCAATCTTTAATTATTAGTTTCCCTTAAATGCGCTTTTATTAAGGAAATTAGGTGAACACTAATGTAGTATATATACCATTTGTCAAGTAAAGAGAAACACATAGAGAAAATTCAACGCTCTTACTTAAAGTAATCCTTAAATTCATTTTCTATATTTCATAGTTATGGTAGGCAAACATGACAAGTAAACTTTACCATCCTGTTTTCTTTTTGATGACCGACTTTCATCATCATACGGAATTAACCACTTCATGAGACTCCACCAAAGTTCATACTTAGTGTAAATGAAATCCATTTCAAATTTTATGGTTTCTAATCACTTCTAAAATTCAGGTTCAATAATGACTCCTTAGTAAGTCAGTTATACATATAACTCTTCATCTATGAGTAATACATCACCCAATTGACTATTAGAAATTCATATCTCTCGAGTTGATAATATATAATGTTTGACTTCCAATGTTCTTGTGTCACTTTAGCAGCCTCTTCATCCAAAACATCTCGTGCAACTTCATCCAAAGCATCTTGTGTAAGCTGCTCCTTCTCCTCCATTAGTGTATTTCATGAGAACTTATAAAAAAGATCAATATAATTTTTTTAGAGAAAATAAGTGTAATTTTTTTCTATTATCAAACACTACATATACACATCAAAAGAAACTTCTACAAATCACTACAAGAGAGTTCTAAGCCTTTCTTTAAACTACATGCTATGTAATCTTTATAACTTCTTCGTACACCAACCAATCAACCAATCATGTCTACAACCAACGCTAATTAATAAGAACACCGAAATTTGAACAACGCATACATACTTCTTCATAGGGAAAATTATACTAGGGCAAGTAAATTAATTGCACACACACATAAATTAAGTAGAATTATACGATACAAAACACAAACCAAACTAATCAAAACAACAATGAAGAAGCTAAAAGAAATTTAGCATATTTTTATTGAAAAGAAAAAGGGTAAAAGAGTACAATTACATGTTACACTCTTGGTAGCTAGCGATCTGGTCTCCCCATCGATATCATTGAAGTTATTGGTGAAACCCTGCCGGAATCCGCCGTAGTTTGCCGGAAAATAATGGTGGAAAATTGCCAGGCGGAGGCTAGAAGGAAAAGCATGCTTGCTAACATGTATCCATATTGATGATATATGTAAATATACTTCCTTAAAATAACAGTGCCCAACATAGATATGAACGATGCCATGAATGAATCTAGTGATTTGTACTGTTTCTTCTCTTTTGATGTTCTCTCTCTATATGTCAACAACCTAGCTAGACTCGGTTTTTTCTTTTACAGACATAAAGTGTTGCTTTTACTAAGATACCCCATGTTTTGGTTTTTGTCAATATACCATTATAAAATGGTAAGGCTTAATTTCTCTTTGAAGAATTTGATTTTTTTTTTAATTATTTTTCTATTATATGTTTGGTATATAAAATTTTAATAATTACTAAAAATTCACACATATTAGAGTTTAAATCATAGTGTTAATGTCCAACTTAATGATATTAGTGTGATTATTAAATTTTAATTTTAATTTTAATATATTTAATATCAACTTTTAATGTTAAGTTAGGATTTGCAAATATTATTTTTATTAAGTTTAGTGATTAATATATAAATTTAAAAATTTAAAACCAATAGCCAGATGTATTATTTAATATTCTACAAATTAAAAAATTTACTGATGAAGTTTTACTCATTTGCACCCTTACTAGGGTTTCTTTATTCACCGTCTGAGAAATTTATTATTTATTCAATTGATGAATTTATTAATGGTATTTAATTTACAATACAGATTGGCACGGTGCATGCCATACAGCTTTTTTTTAATAAGCAAGACATATTGATTTAGAGTATAAAGAGCACTCTTAACCAATTACAATTAACATATTATTGTAGGTGATTCAAAAGAAATTTACATTACTCATAAAAACTATAATAACTTTTTCTCTTTGAATCAATTACCAACCACAATCAAGAAATTAATTTTACATTGAACACTCTTCACTAATCACATACTCTTCATTTTTTAATATACTATCATTTCTTGTTCTCCACAAACACCGTGAAATTGTCATCCGAATTATGCTTTCTTTGTTCTTCCCTGTTTTGGCCTTCAATAAGTTGTAAAACTTCATAAAGTGATCAATGTTGACGTTAAAAATTATCCGAATCGCAAGAGAAAAAATATGTGGTTCAATTGATTTTTAAAAATAAAACAGAATTAAACCAAACCAAACCAATGTGTTTTGGGTTGGTTCGGTTTTTTATAGGATTTTTATTGAGCAATACATACAACGATAGATATATAGCAATATAATTTTGTATTTAGTCATTCATACATTACCAAATAACAACAAAACTCGTCATATTTAGACAAAAAATTCTCATTCAATATACAAAAACCAGTTTAAACAAACGTGGAAAAAATAGTAGCATAAAACAATATCAAAAATATTATAATAAATTAAAAAAAATAGAGGAGATGGAAGATTAAAGAAGATGAAAAAGAAAGAGCAGAAGGAATGTGAGATTGGAGAAGAAAGGTGCGATAAAAACTTAATTAGAAAAGAAAATAGTTACATAAAAATGAGAAGATGAAAAAGAAAGAATATAAGATATGAGAGATTAAAGTAGAAGAGACGAGACGTATATGACAAAGAAGATGAGAAGAATGTACGATACTACTATAAGAGGTTTAAGAATGTTGAAACTAAAACTTTAAGTGTGAGTAAGAGAAAATCGATCGTAATTGTAAGGTTAAGGCATGATAGGTTTGAATTTTGGTTTGGATTGTAACATAATGTAGTTTAATTTGGTTTAGTTCGGTTTGCAAAATACAAACCGCAAACTAAACCAAACCGCGTAGTTTTGTTAAAAAATGACCCAAACACATCAGAATCAAATGCGGTTTTTTGCGGTTTTAGTTTGGTTTGGTTTGGTTTGCGGTTTTAGTTTGGTTTGGTTTGGTTTGCGGTTTTTTATTGGGTTAGTTCGATTTTGAACATCCTTAAATAGGAGTAGAAAAACTACATTGAAAAAGCAAGTGCAATATATCTTCTTCACTTCCTTGATCTTCGAAGGAACTTTCACTTCTCACATTACTTGAATTGCTCCCTTTAATTTAACCTTCAAGTTGATAGGTTCGAATCCCTGTATTAGCTTTCTGTAAAAGGACTTCACAGTAAATACCTTATTTGAACATCTTGTCCATACAAACTCATCTTGTTTTCCTCTTGTTGGTTGGATTTCTTTTAGAATGTCATCAATTCCTCTTCTGTATTTGTAGTTGCGACTTCATTCTCTGCATTAGGATCTTTTAATTGCAAGGACCAATCCCACATCACCTCTCCCCATTGGCCACTACATGTTACCTTCTCGTCTGAATTTAAAGCAAGTGCAAATAGTGTTAAGAATTGATTGGCTAGAGAATCGACATCAATCCATTTTGACTTCCCAAAAGCGATCTTGGGCACATTTCCTAGTTTATAGAGAATTAAGTTATTGAAGCTCTCTTCCTCATGACTCCCCATACTTCCTACCAATTTCATATCTCTTCATTATAGGGATTATTTGGCTCTAGCCTTCTTATGTTTGATTATTGTTTATCCACTTTGATAGTCCTCGTACATATGCTTCAAAACTTCCACCCAAATGGCTTCATTCTCTTGTAACAATCTCCATCTCCACTTGCAGATTCGAGCTCTATTGAACTTCCCCACTTATTTGATACCCACCTCTCCTTGTTTTTTTCTCTCTACACATAATTTCCCAACTGACTCATGAAATCCCTCTTCTATCTTCATTTCCTTGCCACAGAAAGTTTCTTTGAATTTTTCTTATAGATTGTTGCACTTTTACTAGAGCTTTATAAAATGAGAAGTGGTAGATTGATAAGTTACATAGAGTTTATGAGTGTCACTCTTCCACCTATAGATATGTGTCTTCCTTTCCAAATTGATAAATTTTTTCTTACTCCCTCTATTTCATAAAAAGTGTCTCATTTGTATTTTTTATTTGTCTCAAGATAATTGTCCATTTACATTATCAATGCATCATTTATTATTATTTTTTTACTATTATACCCCTATTCAATAATTTTTACTTTATTTTTTAATTATTTTATTAATTATATTTAATAAGGGTATTTTAGTAAATGATATTAATTTTTTCACTTCTAATCATTTTTTTAAATATCGTGTATGATTCAAATATGATATTTTTTATGAGACGGATGGAATATCATATTCACAACACGTTCCCAAACATCTACCAATATAGAATTGCTTCCTACATAGATCCCTAAAAATTTAAATGACATTATATCTCTGTTACAAGATAAAAACATTGATGTTGTTTGTATAAATTGTTCCTTAATGTCTATTAATTCAGCCTAATTTATAAAAAAAAAAAATCAAATTTATTAAGAATTACATTTAATATTTTTAATTTTATATAAAAGATATAGTATAATTACTAATATATTTTTAATTAAATTTTTATCTATAATATAATTACTAATATATTTTTAATTAAATTTTTATCTATAATATTATAAAGTAATTAATACAGAAATAATTTTGGAATAAATATATTACATTCAACTATTTCAACTAGATTTGTTGATACTTATTTATATTTAAGACCAAAAAATTTTTGAATTTTTTTATTTATAAATAAGACATGAAGAGTACATCATAAAACTTTCTCTTTAAACTATTAAATCTCAATTCTAAGACCATTTCATAACCTCTCAATAGAGCTTTTAATGGCCCACAAATTCCTACTACTAATGTGTGATCAACAAATTGTAATAAGTTATATGACACAAACTCATTCACCTGAAAGTCTCTAAATAGGTCGTTGTTTTTTATTAGTAAATGAGACTTGACATATTAAATGATATTCTTCCACTATAATTTCTTCTGAGACCACGCTTACAATTAATCACAATAATATATCTCCTAAGTTTTTTATTATAGACCTTTGACATTTAACATATTTAAAAGCATAATATCACTGTATGAAAATAATAAATTATTAACAATTTTAATTATTTTTATCAATGATATAAATATTTAAAAGTATAATAAGAAATAATAGTATTAATAATTTATTAATTAATATTTTAAAATATCAATCTAACACAACATTTTTTTAAATAACATGTAATGAAAAACAGCAATAAAATAATAATTCAGTAACTTTTCCCCTTCACCACTATTACTCTAAGCGTGAAAATTGCACTATTAATTTGATTGCGTAAATATATATGCAAAAACATTGATACTCATAGTTTGAATTTAAATTTAATATTTTTTATTTTTTCATAATTAAAATATTAGTCTAGTTTCTAAATAATTTTTTATAAAACAAATTATGAGCTTTTGAATAAATAGAACTTAAATTTATTAGTATTTTTGATAATATATTTTCTCAGTTTGGTGTCGTACATGTAATTTTTTTGAGAGACGTAATATTTTATGATATTTTATCTGAAAATAAATTAACAATAACTAGTTTGTAAATATATAACAAGATATAGTCTTTTCTCACTTGTTTTTTATTAGCAAAATAGGACTGGAGAATATTATTATTATTATTATTATTATTATTATTATTTATTATTATTATTATTATTATTATTAATTAATAATAATAATAATAATAATAATAATAATAATAATAATAATATTATTATTATACAAATAAAATAAAAATGAAAACCAGGGTAAAATAGTAACTGTACAATGTCTGACTTAAAGAAAGGATAAAATATTAAACTGGTCAGAAATTTAGAATGAGCACATTATGAAGACATTGGTAGTGAAAGAGTTGCTCATGGATCTGAAATCATAACTATTCGTACTCACTTCATGGAAACGATGTGTGCAAAATGTCGTCACCGTAACAAAGCATATGGTTAGATTTTTATATTAAAAACCAAACAAAAAACACGTCGTTGGCAATCATAAATCATACCCTACGTTCCAAAATGAATTTTATATTACAAGAAAAAAGTTGTTTCAAATTGAATGATATTTTTCACTTTTAATATAATTTCAATTATTGTTTAATTGAATTATCTAATTAATATTTGTTCCAATGTGGAACAAGAAATCAATGGTGTATTGAAGTCCGTAGTGAGTCTTTATGTTATGGTGGAGTGAGTCTTCCATAAGTGGAGATAGATGTATCTACAAAATTAACATTTTAATTAACATTTTAATGTGCAAGTCAATGATGTTATAGAAATATGACATGCAAGTATAGAATGAATAGTATTGTGGCATGGAGCAAAATCACGCTCATATAAGGGTGATGATTCAAACTGCCTTCGGTGAATGTAGCGTGGAATGTGGAAGGTCTTCGGTTGACTCCAATGGTTGGGATTAATGTGTTTCTGGCCTTTAGTGGGCGGGCCCATATTGAAGTTGGGAGTGCATGTTCGTTAGTTTGAGCAAGGATGGTTATGGATTAGACTCTTCGAATTGGACTTTTCTTATTGTATCGTTAAACCGGCCTGGAATAGTTTTCTCTGAGTCATTGCTATCGAGCACGAAGCTAGTATTACTATAGAATTATTGAGACAAAACTCCAGAAAGCTCTTCATCGTTTCGAGGCATCCAAACGGCCTTTCATTTTAAGGAAGATGACGACGGCATGTATCAAATTTTTATATAACTTATATATTTTATTGTTAGAATATTCCATGTGCCCTACACCTCTAGGATAATAGTAGGGTGGAAAAACGGACCCAGCCTGTTGGGCATGCCCTCTAAAGTGTCCGCCCTTTTTTTCGAGCTTTTGCGTACATGGGAATTAACATAATTTTATGTATTTGTAGGCCTAAAAAGTGCAATGCCCGCAGATCCGCTCTTACTTCTGTGTGGGGTGGGTTAAATTTTAGGCCGACGCTTTCAACTATGTCCGCCTCGCCCTTTTATTCTGCGGGCTTTTACGAGGCATGCTTAAACGGGGTTGCCATGCCCGTTTGCCACCCCTAGGTAATAGTAAGTGATGTCATTCTTGAGTGCATTCTAGTGGCACTATGGAATTGATGTCAAATAAGGACTGTTGATTCTGTTTTCAATGTTTCTTTGATTCTTGGTTGTATATCATGAAGCTACCGATTATACACACAAACACACACGCGCGCGCACACACACACATACACGAGAGGGAAGAAATGAGTTTTATTTTCTTCTTCTTTATTATCAAAGCATTACTCTCTTGGTGTTTCTTGTCGTCTTTTAGTTAAAATAATTTTACTTCTCGTCGATTTTTTTTCTTT